>NC_138223.1:3522744-3722744 GCF_964197995.2 Scardinius erythrophthalmus | reverse complement strand
TATATTATATTATATTATATTATATTATATTATATTATATTATATTATATTATATTATATTATATTATATTATATTATATTATATTATATTATATTATATTATATTATTATATTATATTAATATGTTATAAAACTAAAGATTTATTTAATCAAACTTTTAGTGATCTGAATAGCAGGAACATCAAGTTCTTTAAATTAATAGCAAAGCACAAATATCTTGTTTTTCACAGCAACAAACAACATGTCAAAATGACTCCAGTATTGGGCTGGGTATATGAGTGTGCTTGTGCATGTAAACAACATTTTGGCGTATTTCTCTCCGGGTCTCCTTCATCAGGTCAGTGACATCTCTGCCCCAAACAGGTCCATGAAAACAGCCCGGTCCATTAGCACACAACACACAGTGAATCACAGCACAGCCATTAGTGCTGGATCTGATACACACTTCTGCCATACGCACATCACAAACCTCGCAGATTAGGGTTTGTTGCTGACAGAATTTATTTGAACACCTTTTTTATTTACTTAAAGGATTAGTTCACTTTAAAAAAAACTTTTGCTGATAATTTACTAATAATCTGGTCTGTGATGCGCGTTCGTGACGTTATGTAATACGCAATTACGTTGAAAAGGTCATTTTTTCAACGTAGGTCGCTACGTTAAAGGTCGCTTTTCTGTCCTGACGAAAATTTTCTTTTAGGCTTTTTAATATTAAAACATCCAGGATACGCACACGAAATGGGCATTTTAAACGATAAACTGACACAAAGACATTTGAATATGTGTATATGGTCCTCCTTCCGCACATTTGTAAACACTGACTCGGTACTTCCGCCTACATCAAGCGTGACCTTTTCAACGTAATTGCGTATTACGTGACGTCACGAACGCGCATCACAGAACAGAGCAAGGCGAGCATTTGTACTTATAAAACTGAAACTTTTTTATTTATTTTTGAAATGACCGATCGTTTCGCTAGATAAGTCCCTTATTCATCGTCTGGTATCGTTTAAAGCCCTTTGAAGCTGCACTGAAACTGGCATTTGGACCTTGAACCGTTTGGGGCCCACTGAAGTCCATTATATGGAGAAATGTTTTCATCAAAAACCTTCATTTCTTTTCGACTGAAGAAAGAAAGACATGGACATCTTGGATGACATGGAGGTGAGTAAATTATCAGCAAAAGTTTTTTAAAAGTGAACTAATCCTTTAAGAAGCTTTTTTGGATTCACAGTATGTTCTTTGTAGCTAAAAATAAAAATAAAATAAAGATTACTGTATTATTGGTTTTACTGCTGAAAAGTGGAGCTCTTCTGGATTCTTTCTGAAGCACCAGTAGATGGATTTCAAAATTATTACAGAACAAGAAAAACCTTCACCAATGGGCATTTTCCATGAAAATTATACAAAATAGCTTAAAATGATCTTCTTCTTTTTTTTAAATCTCTTCCTCTTTCTGTTTTTCTACAACCACAATTTGCGACAGATCTATCTATCTATCTATCTATCTATCTATCTGTCTGTCTGTCTGTCTGTCTGTCTGTCTGTCTGTCTGTCTGTCTTTCTGTCTGTCTGTCTGTCTGTCTGTCTGTCTGTCTTTCTGTCTTTCTGTCTGTCTGTCTGTCTGTCTGTCTGTCTGTCTGTCTTTCTGTCTTTCTGTCTGTCTGTCTGTCTGTCTGTCTGTCTATCTATCTATCTATCTATCTATCTATCTATCTATCTATCTATCTATCTATCTATCTATCTATCTATCTATATATGTTACCGGCAAAGTGTGAAATCTCGGTATTCTATAGAATGCCTAGGTAATGTATAGAATTAGGTAATGTATTTTTGCCAAAAACCATCAGGCATTCTATACATTGCCTAGGCATTCTATAGAATACCGAGATTTCACACTTTGCCGGTAACATATATATACAATTAGAGAGAGAGAGAGAGAGAGAGAGAGAGAGAGAGAGAGAGAGAGAGAGAGAGAGAGAGAGAGAGAGAGAGAGAGAGAGAGAGAGAGAGAGAGAGAGAGAGAGAGAGAGAGAGAGAGAGAGAGAGAGAGAGAGAGAGAGAGAGAGAGAGAGAGAGAGAGATTGATTAATTATTGAATTACAAAAGCAGTTCATATATATAAATACACACACACACACACACACACACACACACACACACACACATACACACACACACACACACACATATATATATATATGTGTGTGTGTGTGTGTGTGTATACGTATGTGTATATCAATATCAATTAAGATTAAAAATCAATAAACAATATTTGAGTGAGTGGTGCCATAAAGCAAGACTTGCAAGAGTGTTGCTATGTGGTTGCTAGGGTGTTAAGTTGAATCCCTTAGAAAAGTATCAGCACATCTGTCCTCAACAAACTGCAGAGTTTGAGATATCTGAGAAAATATAAGTTTAAATCTTAGGGGGTTATTCTTAGGAAAAAATCAATCGCATCAATAGTTTTGCATAGTACTGTATATACAGTATACACTCCTCGTGTACATATCGTACGCTCCTCGTACACTCCTAAAACACTTACAATTAAATTAGAGGATTAGTGCAATTGTGTTGCAACTTAATTTAGCTATACATTTTGTTAAAACTATTTGGAGAGTCCAACAGAGTAATTACAGACTGTTTGTTTCAAGTATCTCAAGTCTCAAGCAGCGTTGAAGCGTTCCTCAATAACACTTCTCCTAATGACAATTATACGTCATTACCAAACAAATATATATTTGAGGCTCTTTCTGCTGCTCTCGATTGGCCAGAGCCGCCATTGCAGACAATACAGCCTGATTGGCTGAGAATAATCCAGCTCAGGCTTTCGATCAGACGCATGTGAACTCTGGCAAAGTGACAAAAGCACAGATTCAAACATATTTATGTGGACCTGAATGCCCAGTATACGGTTCCAAATTCTACTGAGTTCTACTATATATATCTAGTCTCAGATATATAACACAGACTTTCACAAACAATTCATAATTTGCTACACTATGAAAAATGCTTGATTGTTTTAACCCAACTTTGGGTCAAATATGGACAAACCCAGACGTTGGGTTAAATTTTTACACCCAACGGTTTGGGTTTGTCATTTTTGACCCAAAGTTGGGTTAAAACAACACAGCATTTTTAGAGTGTATATTGCCCAACCCTCAACCAATGAGCCAGATGTGATGAGCTCATGACATCACAGAGGGCGGCAGTATAATGCATAAAAACAACAGCCACTTTCTTATTACCTTTAGCATCACAGATGACACAAACACAAAAGCAGCTTAACTATTATCTAAGCAAAAGCACTCCGAACAGATCAGGCCTGGCTGCCTCACTACATTCTCTGGGCTTTTTCAGTAGGAAATCTGTCAATAATTCTTATAATCATCCAGTAAGCCATTAAACAGCATCAACATCCAGCGGAAAATGTGATTGAGACGAGCTATCAAAGAGGGGTCTGAGAGATGCCCGCTGTTGCTGCGAGGCCACACGCTTTTATCTTCCCTTCAGAAAGAGTCCTTCGCTCCGCAGGGCATCTCAGCCAATCGCTGAAGTCATAACCTGTCCAGTGTGCAGCTGTCACATCAAAGATCATACAGGCTTCTGTGCTGTTAAGATGCATTAGCACAGATGGAAACATGTTACCTAGTGGCCTTTAGAAAAATACATACTAATGAATGGCTTTTAAAAAATATGCACATGCTTATGGTTTACGTTATGGTTACATATATATACATATATATATATATATATATATATATATATATATATATATATATATATATATATATATATATATATATATATATATTTTTTTTTTTTTATAAAATGACTTATGAATTAATAATTAATAATAATCATGCTAATTATTATACTAATATAATATAATATAATATAATATAATATAATATAATATAATATAATATAATATAATATAATATAATATAATATAATATAATATAATATAATATAATATAATAAATTAATATAATATAATAATAAAAAAAAATATATATATATATATATATATAGCTTCAAAATTATTTATCAAACAATTTCAAATTAATAAAAATAATATTTGTGATCATTTTTATACAAATATAATATAATATAATATAATATAATATAATATAATATAATATAATATAATATAATATAATATAATATAATATAATATAATAATCAACATATGTAATAATATAATATAATAATCAACATATGTAATAATACATATATATAATGTATATGTATAATGTATTATATGCACTTGTATAACAATAATTATTATACAATTGTATATAATAATATAATATGATATAATATAATAAAAAAAATATATATATAGCTTCAAAATTATTTATCAAACAATTTCAAATTAATAAAAATAATATTTGTGATCATTTTTATACAAATATAATATAATATAATATAATATAATATAATATAATATAATATAATATAATATAATATAATATAATATAATATAATATAATATAATATAATATAATATAATATAATATAATATAATATAACAGCTAAACACAACTCTCTGGTTCACTAGTGTTTATCCAGATCTCTTGCACAGTGGGCTCTATTTCATGGACAGACGCTGAAGGCCACTGACCCGTCTAGACGTCCAGTGAAAGCTGAGTAAGACCAGCAAGACTTGTGTAAAAATAGATGCCGTACCTTCGCCACTCTGTTGGCCACTTCCCGACCCACCATGAGTCCCTGAACGAACGAGCGAGCCGCAATAAAGGCCTTGGTGACCTGGGCCTTGAGCTTGCGTGGAACATCTCCAAAGGGTTTTAGCTGGTCTGTGTATTTGCTGATACACTCCAGATAGTCGTCAGTGAAGGTGTACTGAGAGTTCAGCAGCTGAAACATGCGCTCCAGAAGTCTCGACCAGAAGTCATTCAGAACTTCCTCAAGGTTCACGTTTCCACCGGTGTAGTAGCGCTTGAGCTCGGAGAACAGGTCCTCGAACATCTCAGAGTTGTGTGAGTACAGTTTGCCATATGTGCGCACAAACATGTCGTTCAGCGACTTTTCCGAGTTGTCCAGCAACTCCAGAAAGAATTCTGAAACAGAGAGAAAAATACATCAAAATAAATATAGATTCATTTAGATATTGTGGTACAAATATATTTATATAACTAATATAGGATGGGAATATTACATGTTATAAAAGTACTATATTAAAGTATTATAATTAAATAGTATTATCAGTATTATATTGTTTATTTAATAATTTACCACATTTTAAGTGTACAAAAATATATTCTGAACATCCTTGCACAGTCCATGTTTCAAAAACAAAACAAAAAGTATTTATAATGAAAGAGTGCCACAGTTCTGTTCTGTTTAGATGCTGTTTTCATCTTATTTTCGTGGACTTTTAGTCCGTTTTTTTCTATATTTTTTCACATGTTCCCCTTTGTCTGTTTTCCCATCATCATGTGTTTCTATGAACACTGATTATCATCACAGCTGTGTGTTGTTCACTTCCTTGTTTGTATTCTTAAACTCCTCCATTCCCTGTGTTCAATGTTCGCTATTGTTTCGATTGTAATTTGCCAGCCTATTCTGAGTTATTTAATACATAGTTTTATTTCCTAATCATCTTCGTCTTCTTTGGATCAGCGTTACAAAGATATATTATTATTATTATATAATAATAATAAATATGTTTATGTTTATACATGTTATAAAAACAATAATTAATACTACAATGATGGCAATAATAATCATATTAATAATAATTATCATTATTATATATAAAAACAAAACAAAAATATAATTAAATTTTTAAACACATTTTTCATGTAAAGATAAAAATTCTTCTCAGTCCATGTTTCAAATTACAAAACAAAAAGACGGCTTGAGAAGGTGTTACGCCAGTGGGACTCTCCCAAGAACATTTTCTCACCTTGCTCTCAAATGGAGTGGATATCAAATTATGTGATGCAGACAGCAGCTTCTGACATACTGCCAGTCCACCATATGGTCCTCAAATTAACGTCTTGCTTTAAACTTATCAGCCGCGGGCAAAGATTTATGGAAGCGCTCAGACGGATACAGGCCGGCTTGTCTTTCAACACTCCTGCAGTTCAAGCGCTCATGACACGAGGTGCTGATTATTTTTAACAGACTTGCTGATTGTTTGTCCTCAAACGGAGGACATTTGGATTCTGAGAATGATTTTAATGTGACTTCTTTCTTCTTCCATGAAAATCTCCAACTACTCACATTAAAGGAACAGTTCAACAGCAATCATTTATAAAACCTGATTGAATTGCTTTCTTCTCTGAAATCTTGTAATGCAATTCAATTGAATGCATCCTTGCTGAACAAAAGTAGGCCTATCTTTCTTCCTCCTTCCTTAAGTTCTTTAAAAAAAAAAAACCTTGTATTCATTCTAAGTGAACCGTCTCTTTAAATGAGCAATCTAAGCAATAGTTTCCAGGTATGTAGTTCGTAGGAAGCTCTTTCTTTTTAGTTTCAAATTGAAAACTCTGCCATTTGTAAAGGCTAATTAGTTGTATCCTCGGGTCATCTGTTTATATAATCAAATGTTTCATTAAGTAGATTGATCTAGACGCTGCTTATATTGGCCCTTTTGAAAAACACCCGACAAAATAATAGTAATTACCTTCTCATCACGCTGATGGAGGCTGCTGATGATGTAAAACAACATATTCATTACTCAGTGCCGGAAAAGCCGCTTTACCCTTCAGATAATTACAATGGAGTAAATCATGCAAATACACAATCTTCACCCTTCAGCCCTCACAGCGCTGTCTATCTCTCCAGCACAAACACGACTGTAACCTCAACCCGACACCAGACGCTCTTTCATTCAGTGTTTAGGAGAGAGCGAAGACTGTGTGTCAGATGTTTCTCCTGAAATGAGTCTATAGTTGTCATACAGGAGGAGTATATCTATAAAATGAATTCTGATAGCAGTTTTGATAAGATCATATTGATATTGACTTTTGATTGCAGCCTTATTGCATCTGAGAAGCATAAACTTAAAAAAGTCTCAATTTCTTCTCCATTTACCTTTATGCATTTGGCAGAGACTTTCTTCCAAGTTTAACCATTATGTTATTCAATGTTTGTTTAGTGGAAATCAAATCCACAACCTTTTTTCATTTAATCTCATTGTCGTATGAGAAACAACTGAAAAAATTAAAAGCTACTGAAACAGTATGTTTTTATACAATAATTTGCGTAATTTACAAGTATTATTCAAAAGAATATTTCAATTTATATTCAGATTTACGCTACCGTTCACAAGTTTTGGGGTTGGAAAGAGTTTTCAATGTTTTTTTTTTTTTTTATCAAAAATACAGTAATTTTTTTAAATAAAATTGTATTAACATTTCAAATGACAGATTTTCAGGTGAATATATTTTAAAATGTAATTTATTCCTGTGATCAAAGCTGAATTTTCAGCATCATTACTCCAGTCTTCAGTGTCACATGATCCTTCAGAAATCATTCTAATATGATGATTTGTGGCTCAAGAAACATTTCTGATTATTATCAATGCTGAAAACATGCTTTTATGCAAACGACATTTTTTCATGATTCTTTGATGAATAGAAAGAAAAGAAAACTTTTGTGACATTATAAATGTCTTTACTCTCACTTTTTATCAATGTAATGCATCCTTGCTGAATAAAAGTATTAAAGGTGTCATGACATGAGAAATCAAATTTGCCTTGACATATAAGAGGTCTTTGTACCATTAAAACAACCTTGAAGTTTAAGAGCTTAAAATGTCCCCTTCGTTATAAACAAAGCATTTGTTCAATCAAGCTAAAAAAAAAACAGCTCGTTTAGATGTCAAACTGATGAATACATTTGCATATGATTGCCTCCAGAACAAGAATCAACCAATAGTAATACATCATCGCAACATAGGCCCCGCCCACTGCAATTCAGTCCATTAACAGCTGACATCTGTCTACAATGGATGTGAACGTCACGTCAAAAACACATAGAACCCATTATAATCACTGACGCTGTCTACACTGATACAGTATACAGATGTGTGTTCAGTTTCCACTCCACGAACTTGAGTCTGTCGAAAACGGGACAAACGGAAAAGTGAAAGAACGTTCATCCAGTTTAAACAGCTGGTTTGCGTCTCCGTTCAGACATCACAAGGATCCCAGTGTCAGAAACAAGTGGATGGTTCATTTTAATGGCGCCCCGGATCACGTCAGAGAATTATACATTTGTTCGGAGAATTTTATTTCGTCAGCGAGGCACGGAGTAATGGAGAGTTCACAAAGAAACTTTTGTTGATAGATTAAGCCAGCCTTTCTCAAAGTGGGTGCCGCGGCACACTGGGGTGCCTCCTGACTGTGTCAGGGGTGCCGCCAAAAAATTACGTAGGCTAAAAAAAAATACAAAAAAAATCTGACATTTCATATATAAATATATTTGAATTTACATAAATACATTCTTCTTCTTTTAACCCTTTCGCACGTACGATCAGTCTAGGCCTGGAGCACCGGTGTGATTAGAACAGGGGTCGGCAACCCAAAATGTTGAAAGAGCCATATTGGACCAAAAAAAAAAAAAAAAATCTGTATGGAGCCGCAAAAAATTAAAAGCCTTATAAGCCTTATAATGAAGGCAACACATGCTGCAAGTGTCTATATTAGCGTTATTAGCCCCCTAGTATCAAAATGATAAGTAGGCTACAAATACATAGTGAGCGTTCATGATTATGTTTATTTTCCCTGCAGCGCATCCTGGAGAGAATGACGCACCACGTGACTACTCTGCTGTACGATCGTGCTTTAAGTTTAACTTCCATTATAATTTTAATGTATTATGTTTCGATTTATTTATTCGTGTATTATGTTTACAACGTTGAAAAACTTTAACCCTTTCACACGTAAGTTTAAAATGTTCTGACTGACCCGTGAGTTTTTCAAGGCGACCGTTATTTAGAATGTGTCACTTTATGGTTTCCATGGTGACGCGTCATTGCGTGTCACGTGACACACCGCAGCAGCAACAGAGCTGAATGAATGATGATCCTTCCTTTTTTATTCAAAATATTCACAAATTTGTTAGATATGGCATGAAATATCTGATATTCCGATTGTCAAATATATGCAATTGGAAGTGTTTTGTTGTTTAAACACCTTTATAACGATCGCGTTAGTTGAGCTGTATGCGCGATGGGCGCCGCCATCTTAGTTTGTGCCGCAGACGCAGTTCAGAGAATCGGATCTGTTGGATTTACAACATGTGAATTCATCCACTTCTCCCGAAATACATAAAAGTAAGTGGCTGGTGAACTGGGAGAAGAATAGAGTAAACTTTAAAGTTACTTACACAATGTGTATCTGATATGAATAAAACGTGTCTAATTATAATGGAAAAGGATTATTATTGCCTCTTCCTTTAACATCAGTGTGTATTTTACAAACTCTAAATGTATTTTTTTTTTTTTTTTGTATTTATATGTCTGAAACCTAAAATAAACATTATGTGGTTGAAAACACTGAAAGGTTGTGATATATGACAGCTCTGAGCCGAGCGCGCCTGTCTCTGGCTCAGCGCCAGCCAACGCGTGAGAGCACATTTGAATTTAGCAGTTGATCACGTCATGCACTGACCGTTCTAATCACACCGACCGATGTGATCGTACGTGCGAAAGGGTTAAGAATGTTTGTCATGTTTTTCCTCCTACCGAAATTATATTAAAACAAGAAATATTTTTTCCATTTTCATATTTTTTAAAAAAGCTCCAGGGAGCCACTAGGGCGGCGCTTAAGAGCCGCATGCGGCTCTAGAGCCGCGGGTTGCCGACCCCTGGATTAGAACATAGACTGTAAAAAAAGATGGACGACGCCCCTTCGCTCTCTTCCATTGATGAGAACTGAAGCCGCCAGCGTCCCGATATGGCGCTGACATATTGGAACTTGAGTCTGCGCAGTAGCGATTTCGGGACCAGACCTGCGCAGTAGCGAGCAGGAAGTAAGGCCGCGAAATCAGCGCTCCGCCCTCACTCTCGCAGAACTCACTCAGGGAGAGTGGATTCTGCACACTTTTTTAAAAATTGATTGCAGTACGACAAGAGGCTTGTTAAAATAAATTAAATACAATCTCCTCAGTCCTCCGAAGATCCCGAAAAAAATGTCCGTTGGTGCTTCAGTGACTACTTTGCTCAGAGAACCTGTCAATCACAGCTGTCAATCATGACGTTACACCACGTAACTAACTAAAAAACAACTTATTTTTTAAACAGACACTTGAACTTACATCAGCGTGATAAAAACGACAGCAAATGAAAGAAACCGCATTTGGAAAAAAGATATTTGAAGTGTAATTTAATTGTTTAGTTGGTCTCACGTCCCGTTGAATAACACGGGGAGGCGGGGCTTATGACCTATACTAGGACCAGTCACTGGGGGGCGATCGAGACGTTTTGGCTTCACTTTTCAGGGCTTGTGCGGCACGCTTGGATTAGAACGGTCAGTGCATGACGTGATCAACTGCTAAATTCAAATGTGCTGCTTTCGCGCGTTGGCTGGCGCTGAGCCAGAGACAGGCGCGCTCAGCTGTCATATATCACAACTTTTCAGTGTTTTCATCCACATAATGTTTGTTTTAGGTTTCAGACATTTAGAGTTTGTAAAATACACACTGATGTCAAAGGAAGAGGCAATAATAATAATTTATATTATAATTAGTTTTATTCATATCAGATACACATTGTGTAAGTAACTTTAAAATTTACTCTATTCTTCTCCCAGTTCACCTGCCACTTACTTTTATGTATTTCGGGAGAAGTGGATGAACTAGTGGATCACTTGTTGTAAATCCAACAGATCTCTGAACTGCGTCTACGGCACAAACTAACATGGCGGCGCCCACGGCCTCACAGCTCAACTAACGCGATCGTTATAATGGTGTTCAAAAAACAAAACACTTCCACTTGCATATATCTGACAATCGGAATATCAGATATTTCATGCCATATCTAACAAATTTGTGAATATTTTGAATAAAAAGTAAAAATTACATAAAAGCAGATCATAATTCATTCATCTCTGTTGTTGCTGCGGTGTGTCACGTGACAAGCAATGACGCGTCACCATGGAAACCATAAAGTGACACATTCTAAATAACGGTCCCCTTGAAAAACTCACGCTGGGGGGGTCAGCCAGAATATATTAAATTTACGTGTGAAAGGGTTAAACATATTATGAACGGATTAATAAAATTGTCCATTCATTTTAGATAAATATATAGGCCTATATATATATAAAATTTGCATTTGCATTTGGGTTATGCAGTGTTTTTAAATTATATTTTACACTGGGGTGCCTTGAGATTTTATGCACTTTTGAAAGGTGCCCTGACTGAAAAAAGTTTGAGAAAGGCTGGATTAAGCAGTCAACTATTAGATCTGACAGCAGCTGCATCACACATTGCAAGTAAATTATTTCATATTGCTTTGTCTTTAAATAAAGCTTTTATATGGATAATGTTTTCAAAACACTTGAAAGCACGAGCAGACCTCTCCCCCACAAGATGTCTGATTTGCACAATCCTTCATGTCTGGATCACAAACGGAAGCTCTAATTACACTCTTCCATTGTTGTGGACGTCCTCGAACGCGTCCAAAAGCTTGTTTAATCAGTGCTGTTAAATCATGAGGAACAAACACAGTGACACGAGAGATTTGGACAGATGGCTTTCTCACATTTAAAGATAAAAACTACAACCTATTTGTGTTTTCCAAATGCAAAGAAAAAAGGGCATCTGAGGACCAGCTCATATCAGCGTGCATCTGCTTCTTTCTGGAAACTTTCCATTTGGACTAATTGCTCGGCCTCTGCTGTTGCCTCTTTATGAAAACGTATCTCTTGATCTTATCAGAGTCACGTTAGAGCGGACATATTCATCTTCAATTGGCTTTTTAAGAGCTCATTAGAGATAAGCAATGAGAGAGATAATAAACAGACCTGAAGGGTCTTTAACACGCCCACATATATACACACACAGGTAAAAGATGGATGTACACACAACACCCTGTACCGTCTTGATTTCCTTCGCTAGTGGCAAAGCCTTAGAATAATTCAGTGGACTACTGGGAAAGGAACACTAACATAGTCCAATCAAATATTGAGTAAAGAAATTGTGATTTCGAAACCCAACATTTGGGTGCATTGCGTTGTGGGATACAGTACACTTTCGCGCATGTTCATCCCAGTATGCAAACATAGAATCTGCATACTGTGCACAGCCTGCATTAATAGTAAGATTAGTATGCTATTGAGATCACAGACAGCATATATGCATGGCCAACATCACAGACAAAGACAAAGAAATCATGCAAGTATACGTACTGTTCTCATTACAACAGCGAGTCCCCAGTTTCTCACTCTACTTTCGCTGCAGTCGACTGACCCATGATTACCCCTTCATTTATTTAAGTAATAATAGGCCCCAAGCGCTTCTGTGTGCCGCAGATGCTCCTTTATTCTTATAAAAAGGGAGTCAAGGACGAGTCCAGATCGAGATGGAGTCAGTTAAAAGTAATTGTTCTAAGAGACACACGGTCACCATGTTCGTAATGTACCTGATGGCACGTTCCTGAATGACTGCTGCAGAGAATTACAGCAGAAACATGCTAGAGATACATGATTAATGGTTAAAAGATCGCGATTTTAGACCTACATTACAACAATTTGTCAATGTTTATTAAACCTCTGTCAAGTATTATCACAGCGAACATTCAGCGAGCCAGAGAGAACAGTTGTCATGTATACTGTAGGTATGAAACAGCTTCTCAAACAGTCTTTTCAACCACACAGTATCATTATAATTAAAATAATCACAGAAATACTTGAGATGAAAGTTTATAGTTCGGATAAATAGTGATGTCTGTGGTAGCGGTCAAAAATAGAGCAAATCACCCTTTGAAAGTAACTTGACGCTTCAAATAAAGAATGTATCGCCAGTAAATGGCGACTAGTGACTTAAAAAATATATTTGTCATTGAATCATTCATTTAAGAGATTCATTCAAAAACGCTGATTCATCCATTAAATGAAAGTGAATTCTTTTTTTTTTCTGAGTGAGTCACTGAATCATTCATTTACACAGATTTTTGTTTAAAAAATCCTTCAAATCAATGATGATGATGATGATGACACTAATATTTTTAATTAGACTGCACATTTTGTAAGAACCTCTGGTAAATTACGTGTTATTTTGTTTAGTTGTCTGTTCAGAATAAGTAGAATCGTGATTGCTATATAAAAGCAAAATACGATTCTCAATTAATCCAGAATCGTGCAGATCTACTGTATGCATTTTTGCGTTGATGGGGCTGCAAGTTCATTACACTCTTAGAACAGAAGATTCAATGGGGTTTTATATAGAACTCTAGGGTTCTTGACTCAATTTTAAAGAACCCTTTATGCCAAAAACATTCTATATTAGGAGAAATGTCTTAAAGGGATACTCCACTTTTTTTTGGAAATAGTCTCATTTTACAACTCCCCCAGAGTTAAACAGTTGAGTTTTACCGTTTTTGAATCCATTCAGCCGATCTCCGGTTCTGGCGGTACCACTTTTAGCATAGCTTAGCATAGATCATTGAAGTGGACAAGACCATTAGCATTTCTCTCAAAAAAATGACCAAAGAGTTTCGATATTTTTCCTATTTAAAACTTGACTCTTCTGTAGTTACATCGTGCACTAAGACCGACGGAAAATGTAAAGTTGCGATGATTTTCTAGGCTGATATGGCTAGGAACTATACTCTCATTCCTGCGTAATAATCAAGAAACTTTACTGCCGTACCATGAGTGCAGCAGGCGTAATGATATGACGCAGCGCCTGAAAATAGTCCCCAGCTCGGTAACTTCCAACGCTCCCTGTGCAAGCAGGTTGTCATGTTGGTTATGTTGATGGAAGGTAGCCTATTTTCAGGCGCTGCGTCATATCATTACGCCTGCTGCACTCATGGTACGGCAGCAAAGTTTCTTGATTATTACGCAGGAATGAGAGTATAGTTCCTAGCCATATCAGCCTAGAAAATCATCGCAACTTTACATTTTCCGTCGGTCTTAGTGCACGATGTAACTACAGAAGTTTTAAATAGGAAAAATATCGAAACTCTTTGGTCATTTTTTTGAGAGAAATGCTAATGGTCTTGTCCACTTCAATGATGTATGCTAAGCTATGCTAAAAGTGGTACCGCCAGAACCGGAGATCAGCTGAATGGATTAAAAAACGGTAAAACTCAACTGTTTAACTCTGGGGGAGTTGTAAAATGAGCCTATTTCCAAAAAAAAAAGTGGAGTATCCCTTTAAATTATTGCATACTTTCATGTTTAATCGTTATATCAATTTTTTTCTAGTGATAAAGTATGTTTATGAGCTGTTTATTAAACAAAATTAACTACTTAAAACTAAATACATAAAATGATCCCAAGTTGGGACCCCTAAAATGTTCTATGAATGAAGCACCTGCAGAATCTCTAGGGTTCCATAGATTTAACCTTTTATTTGATTTTTGACAATTTTCTTAGCAAAACTAGGATTCCTCTGTTCAGCTTAAATATGATGTGCAGGAAGATGTAGTGACATTATTATTAAAATATGTCCCATCATTCAGCAGGTTTTTATTTATTCAGCTAGCCACTCCCTGTGCAGGAATGAAAACCAGTGAATATTTTAATGCATTTTACTCAAATGACCTACATCTTTAAGGGGAAAATAATGAATGATGGTAGAAGGCTGAATTATGCATCAGCTTCTACATTCAGATTTACTTTATGTTCTGTGTAATATTACCATTCCCGGTCTGCCAGTCTTTTTATCTCTCCTGGCAATGAACACTTCTGTTGCATGAAAAATGCAGACGAAATGAATGACTGAATTATGAAAATGCTCTCAGCTGAAACAAAAACTCACAGGCACCAAGTCAAAGCACACAACGGCCATGCTAAAACTTTCATAAGGCCTCTTTGCAGCCTCGATGATTTAATGCATTCAACTACATGTTGGTTTCAGCATTAACAACCCTGAGGTCACCTCAAACACCTTCAGATGAAGGTTGAGGTATCAAGCCATGCAGCCACATTATTACAGAGAAAATCACACTGCGATCCATTCAGAGACACATGTGGAGCACAAAGGCTTTCCCTGATGCACAAAAGATGATGTTAAAATGGGAAAGCTACTGCTAACTTTGCAGATGTGAGAAAAACATCTCCTACATCTGCTAAATCGAAAAGAATAAACAATGCACGTGAACGACTACCAACAAAGACGATCATTTACAATGTTTCACACACCGCTCTCATGTTTTCCACCTCTAACGCTGCTGGCAAAATCAAATATTATCAGTTATCAATTTTAAGGTCAATGTTATTTGCTTATGAGACATTTGATGTCACAGACACTCAAAAACCTGCAGCTTTGGCACATTTTTTATTTATTTTTTAATTTGAGAGCCATATCACTATATCGACTTAAAGATCTCTTCAGTGTCTATCCTGTTTCTCCAAATCAGAAACAAGATTCAATGGAGAGTAAATGGAGAATCTCTGAGTAGGGTTAAAAAGAATGTTGCTAAAACAAAAAAACAAAACAAAAAAACAGGTGTATTATATTATATTCTAAATACATATATATTTTATCAATTTATAATACAATATAATATAATCTGACGTTCAAAAACCTGCACATTTTTTACCTACCTCCAATTTAAACAGGCCACCAAACTCCATTGGTTTCCCACCCTGGGTTCACTGAATTATGTCAGAAAAGAGTCATATCGGTCCATAAAGGCTATTTCTCAGCTGTTTAAGCACCACAGAGTTGTGTGATGCGTCTACGTGGGTCACATTAACTGCGAGGAAAGGCTGAAACCACAGACGTAGGTAAGCTGAGCATAATTAATTGAGCCTCACACAGGCTAATTGAGAGTGGGGAAAATAATTTGAAAGGCCATTACCTTCATGTCACATGCAATCACATCAGCTCTCTGTTGTTTAAGCTTTGTGAGTATTATAATCTGACGGTTGAAATGCTGCGATAACTAAAACCTGGTGAAATGATTATTAGCAGCAATTAATAGCATGCAATATTCTGAATGGAAATAATAAGATAAAATAATGCTTACTTTACCCAAGATGGATGACTGGTCATCAGAAAACCTTGCATGCTGGTATTCTCCCCTGCCTAACTAGCAAACTTGCTTAGAACAATCATAGTTATACTAGCAAAATAACTAGTTCTAACCAGTATAAAACAGCCTATATTACCATTGATAATACATAATAGTCTTAGAAACACAGTAAAGTGACGGTACTAGAGCTCAGTGAGGGTATCTGATGGTAATACCATCGTACTTTGATATAAAATGTTTCATTCCCTACTCATATACAATCCCATAAGAAAGAAAAATCACAAATGGGATCTCTGTAATGTTAAGAAAAAAAAAAAAAAAAAAAAAAAAAAAAAAAAAATATATATATATATATATATATATATATATATATATATATATATATATATATATATATATATATGCTTATATGTATTTAACATAATTTAAAAATAAAAGAATTGTCAGTATATTATATGATACATGCATATAATATATTTGGTTAAAAAATACCTAATATATATATAATAATAATAAAAAAAGAATAAATGAAATAAAAACACATTTGGAGAGTAAATGTAAATACTGTTGTGAATGACTATAGTTTCGACGCCCTCTATAAAACATTTTGTGGTTGTATCACTGTATATTTCAAAATGTCTAATTCTACACCACCGCTGAATCCATTACAACATGTGGCTTCACACTGCACAGGAAAATTCATCTCACTCCAGCTGTCTATGTATAATTCATCACAGGGATGCTCTGCGATTCACGCTCCACTTTAAACCACAACTAACCCTGTGGCGCTACTCGCTGTAATAACCTCATAAAACGTCTTTGTTCATCTCCCAGTGTCTGTGGGCAGTAAAACCCGACGGAGGTCGCCGGGACTGCGGTTGCTGAAGGACGATGCTCTACGTAAATTGCAGAGACTGTGGTTATCGATCCGCACATCAGAAACAGTCACCTATTAGAGTGATTGACGGTGAAAGGGCTTGTTGCTCTTAACAGGAATGTCCTGAAAACAAACACAGGTCGTGGATTTCAGCCAGCATGAATACAAATGTCTGTCAAAGCCCTGAGATTAGAAAGGTGTCTTCTGTGGGCCGCTTATGGGCCAATATTTGGCTTAAAAATGGCCCGTCCAGCAGGCGCTCTAAGAGGTTTGTTTTCGAGCTGTCCAAGCCCAATGAGAATCAATGGTGTTACACATCAACTCTCTGAAATATCCTGATGTAGAGGTCTCAACAGCGCTGACCCATTTAATGCTCTCTACCTCCAGCCATCATGAAATGCACCATATAAATATACTACGAATAGTTACTTATACAGTATACAAAGTACTTACTGCACAATTAACATCTCAATCTCATCTCAATGTCTCAATATCATTGAATTAGATAAATATACACTATAAAAAATGCTGGGTTGTTTCAAATATGGACAAACCCAATGGTTGGTTTGATTTCGTAACAATTGGGTTTGTCCATATTTGACCCAAACATGGGTTGAAACAACCCAGCATTTTTAGAGTGGATGGATGGATGGATGGATGGATGGATGATAGATGGATAGAACAAACAAACTTACGAATGAAATAACGATAGATATAACGATAGAACAATAGACAGGTAGACAGATGGATGGACGGATGGATGGATGGGTGGATGGATGGATGGATGGATGGATGGACAGAAAGAATGATAAATGGATAGAACGAACAAACATACGAATGATAGAAAGATATATATAACGATCGAACAATAGACAGGTAGACAGACGGATGGACGGATGGATGGACTGATGGATGGATGGATGAAAGGATGGATGGATGGACGGACGGATGGATAGAAAGAATGATAGATGGATAGAACGAACAAACATATGAATGATAGAACGATAGATATAACGATAGAACAATAGACAGACAGACAGACGGATGGATGGATGGATGGATGGATGGAAAGAATGATAGATGGATAGAACGAACAACCATATGAATGATCGAACGATAGATACAGTATAACGATAGAACAATAGACATACAGATGGATGGATGGATGGATGGATGGATGGATGGATGGATGGATGGATGGATGGATGGATGGATGGATGGATGGATGGATGGATGGATGGATGGATGGATGGATGGATGGATGGATGGATGGATGGATGGATGGATGGATGGATGGATGGATGGATGGATGGATGGATGGATGGATAGATAGATAGATAGATAGATAGATAGATAGATAGATAGATAGATAGATAGATAGATAGATAGATGATTTTACAACATATCACTTTTTAAGCTTCTCTGTCATTACCAAATGTAGGAAATTTTTCCAAGAAACATCAGAATGTGTATTTCCTCCAGCAGTTCTGCCTCGTCTGAGAGTGTTTCTGCCATGCAGAGCTGTGAACTCAAACTCACGCTGCTTGATCATTTCAACCTCGGGGAGACGATTCAGATCGTGCCAACATTACGTTCATCATAGCTTAATGTGATTATTACCCATATTAATTACTGGCAATGATATGAAACCACAAACTGAACTGTTTTTTTTTATTTTAATTTTTTTTTATACAGCGTCATAAACAAGCCTGTCCAACTCCTCTCCTGTCGATCCAGCATGTGATTCGCTTGTGCGTCACCATAGCAACAGCTGAGGAGTATGGATTGGTCTTAAACAAACTACCCACATTAATCACACCTCGAGTTATTTACTAAACATGCAAATGTGCAAAGAAACATATTAGCAGTCTGAGCGACAGAAACCACCGTGAGAAACATCCAGAAATATAGTGAACATACAATGAAAAACATCACGGTTACATAAACTTCTGCATGGACTGTATGCCTGTTTACAGTATGATATGCTGTTATTTATTTTGGAAGACAGTCACAGGTCATAGTGAGTGTCAAGCTACAAAAAGGACAAAGCAAAATATCTTAAAAGTGCATATGACATCTGTTATATATTGCATTATGCAGTGTATTTTCACATGGAAAACCATTAATTGGCCCTAAAACGACAAAGAATGGAATGTTTTTTTTTTTTGTAAGTAAAAAAAAAAAAAAAACACTATTGAAATGCGATGAGCTATTTAGGAGATAATTAAATTATTCATCAGGGGAGCAAATCTTAATATATGAGGACAAGTGAATAGCTCTGATCTACATCTTGTAGTTGAATTAATTATCTCTGCAGTAATAACTAGTTTTTATCATATCACTAGAAATATTAAATAATAATTCTTCACCTTACCATATCACAGCGGGCTAAATTACTTTTTCATACATTTGCTCCTTCAAAAAAAGTCCAATAAGCTTTATGCTGCCAGGAAACATAATCCACGAACCTGAAATGATGTTCATTTCCGTACATTTGACTATGCGAGAATAATGCTGCTTGAACAGATTTATTTCAATAGTTTGCGTCACCTTCTCCTGCTTTATAGCGCATTTAAGCCCATTTATACCATTCCCAATGACTTTTCTCCATTCCACCCATCAGTGAGAGATACGCTGAAATTAGGCCCGAGTCCATTCAGCCATAATTAGGATGAATAATTAATATGAATCTTCAGAGTGACCTTTCTACGGTTCAACCAGTAATACTGCAACATGAAAAATATCATTAAAATACTAAAGACTGCCTTTCTCACCTTGTCCTGTAATAATTTGTGCCAGGCAAGTGTGTACAGGTGATCATATTTATCCCGTTTCATTTCTAGAGACTCCGTTAAAACATAAAATCAAGAGGAAACTTTAAGAAGAGCTCAGCTGGCAGTCATTCAGCATTTGCTCACTTCAGTGACACGCTGAGAAGAAGTGGTTTATAAAGATTCGACTTACGAAGGGCACTAGTAGAAGTTTTGGCACGGCAGATTGAAGATGATGTTCATTCATCTAACGTCTCTTCACAAACTAATAATTAGTGGTGCTTGCTAAGGTGATAAGCACTATGCTTTTACTCAGACTTAGTGCTGAATGAGGAAACGACACCTCAAATCATGCGGCTTGTTGAGAAGAGCTGTATTATTATGTTACTAGGCAATCAGGAAAGATGAAAAAGTCTCATTGAATTACACTGAAGAGCGACCTGAGTCATGTATAAAGAGCAGAAAATCTTGTGCAAGCAACCGCTCACACCTACCTTAGCATCGTGCACTGCAGGTGTAGAACTCACTGACATTTTCTTTAGAAAACATCACATCTAGTTCAACTTACAATGACACTTGTACAAAAATAAATTAATAAAAAATACGATATTCAGAAATCAAAAATATGGACACAAAGACAAATCACATTTACCATATTTTCACTATACGTTTGCTATAGACAAGGAGTGTCAAAGACATGACACGTGGAACGATTACATTTGCTGAATGAGTCCTGTCATGCTTGCCAGATAGAGGCATAAATAATTGCATGAATAAAAAAAAAATAATTGCATGAATAAAAATAAAAGAATAAATAAAAATGCATAAAAAAATAAATGCAACATGTCCATTTATTTAAATGAAATAAAATAAAATAAAATAAAATAAAATAAATAAAATAAATAAAATAAAATAAAATAAAATAAAATAAAATAAAATAAAATAAAATAAAATAAAATAAAATAAAATAAAATAAAATAAAATAAAATAAAATAAAATAAAATAAAATAAAATAAAATAAAATAAAATAAAATCTTAAATGTATTGTGACGCATGTTATAGCTTGTGTATTACAGCAGTGGAACAACTATGCCAGAAAAACACACTGCATTTTCCTACTTTTTTACTTTTTTTGCAAAATTGACAAAATAAACTGACAAAAAAAAAAAAAAAGAAAGAAAGCAATACATGTCTCCACTAAATGATTATTGGATATATTAATACTGATTCTTTACTGTCTGAGTTTTGCAAAACAACCCTTGCACATAATCGACCCTCAATCCTGATCTAAATGCTCCAATTCTGTTGTTGTAAAACCAAACACTGTAAAAATGAGGCTATATGAGTCTAAATCTCATCACAACACTTCTACACTTCTACAGGATGTCAAAATCATGTTTTTTTTTGTTTTTGTTTTTTTAAACATCATAAAATCATTAATAACGAAATCTGCAAGGCAAAAGTTGCACTTCAAATTAAATTTGAGCTCTTTACATAGAGTAGTGCGCCACCTGACAACAAAATAACTGAACATATGAAAGATGCACTTCGAAAATTAAGCGTCTGATATCACAGCCCTCAAAATAGCAGTCCAAAGTGTAATAAACAGACTGTGGCATCAGATTCAGCATCTCAGATGGAGAACGATGACGTGTCGGAGAGAAAGCAGCCGCTTGTGAGACAAACTGAGCTTCTGACGGTCGTCGCTGGATTTAGGTCTCCCGCAAACAGCCTCAATTCACTCAAATTAAATTAGTGTGACACCCGATATGTGGCTCATTATGTAGTGTTTCCTCATGGGCGTCAGCGTGTGCGTGGGTGCGGATATGATGAGACTCGGTCCCAACGCATCCAGTTTATTACCAAGATATCACAGACAACTGCACATCATGTGCTACTGATCCGTGTGCATTTCGTTTTTTGAGGAATACCTAAAAATACAATCCAGGGAAGTCAATAAAGAGGAAGATACAAGTTTATCATCACAGGCTGCATGCAATAACATACAGCCTGATCAGTGTAGTTTGACTCAAACGACTCCTTTAAGCAGGCACATCAGAAACATACAGCACAGATGATGTAATCCAACTCACAAATGACTAAACTTCAGAACAAATTAAACTGGTTCTCTTTAGTGAATCAGAAACAGCTCAACCAGAGGAGTCCGGTAATGAACAGATATACTTATGAGCTGGTTCTTTTAAGTTATTGGACTCTGATAAATCCTTCACAGAATCTATATCTGGTGATCAACACTTTCAATCAGTGCTGTCATTGTATCTAGAAGAATCATCATTGTATCATATCATTCTAGAAGAAAATTTCAGATGGCCCTTAGAGGCTTTTGCATCTAAACTCTTCATATATATAAACACTATAATAGCATATCAATATTATTCATGTTACACTGTTTTCAATGATGGAATAATTTGTTAAAATATGTATGTAAATAAAAGAAATATGGTCAAATAAATTGTTGAGAACTTCTAATCAAATCCAACCAGAAAATCTGTCTCACAAAACCTACGGTTAAGCGAGTTAAAAAGACTGCTGCCAAAGTTCATGATAGAAACAGTTGCTGAGTTTTATGACACAAACTTCCAAAAAGTTTTGCCATTCCCGGCAGTGCAATATTTCAAAGAAGCCACTGGAAATACCCAGATGCCCCATGCCTCAGTGAAAGTGTGACTCTCTGCTCACTAATTGCTCGCTGGAATGGTGTGATATCACTTACAGACTCATTAGAAGTAAAGACACAATCTGCTGGAGGTTGCCAAAGTGTTAAGACTCGGTTTTGTTGTTGTTGTTGTTGTTGTTTGTGTGCAACCAGTGATTCATTACCTGAAGAAGAGATGACAATTGTGTGTATTCAACGCTTGCCAATTATGCAGATTGCGTTCCTCTTGTTGCAGATGCCATCGCGTGTAGATATAAGAGCAGGACGGGCGGTCTTTGGGGACAGGGTTTGTTATTTATTCCACGCTCTGAATAGATGTTTACGGCACATGAGAACTGATCCGATAATGACCAAAAGCCTTGTGGGCCGATGTGGAGAAGGAATTCAGTGAGTTTTGGATGAGGGTTTGCTGAAGAAAAAAATATGGAAAAGGCGTACGTGTCATACAAACATGGACATCCCCATGCAAACTGCACACAAAAACAGCAAGATGCACACATCTCATTTGCATTTGCGTGCATTCAAACGTGGTGTATCGTGGCAGGTTTGACGTCAATAACCAGAAGCAATGGAGTCGTTGACATCGAACCTGGCGTGACACGTCTTGGGGAGATATATTTGGACGTGTGTGAATGCACTGGCCTGACGGTGAATAAAACATGACAGAATTTCCAGTTTTGGGTGAACAATTCATTCAACAAGTGATGCTTCTGATGCCACTAGATTCAGCGCAAGAAAATAAGATCTCTATTCATTTTGCTCTCCGACTATGCAGTTTCAGATTTAAAGATGCAACAGCAAAGATGGTAGCATGAACATCTGTCATTGAAATGAATGGGGAAGCTCTCTCCAGGTAATATAGCCCCTCCATTTATGCTTGTAGTAAAAAGTCTGGCTATGCAAGTCTAGCACAGCAAGAGCAAAAATAAAAATGCAATTTGTTTCCGGCTAATAGTGCCGAAAATACGCATCTTATGAAGCCTGTACCCACCAAGACGTCATTCATAACAATATTTCACAATGTCTGGACATCAAAATAAGTTGTTAAAGAATGCAGCCTGCCGCTCGGCTGATGATAATAAATGGGGCGGCAGTGTTAGTGTCAGCGAAATGACCGATGGCCGGCTATTGGTCCTTGCTGTGGATTTGGTGAGTGATGATTGATGAGTTTCTCCATTGTAATCAGACCGCAGACATCTGCAGCGTCCTCCGCTCCTCACGCCATCAACAGAAAACACAAGGATGTGCAGATGCGACGCATTACTGCTGTGTTTAATGGAGATTTATGGGACAAAATGTGCAAACCTGACAGACCCATGGAAAGGGATTCAGAAAAATCAATTTTGATTAAGTGGCATCAGAACAACACATTTATGAGATATGCCAATTAATTGCAGTCATTTTAAATATATTATAATATAGGGGGTCTGGCAGGTTTGATAGATAGATAGATAGATAGATAGATAGATAGATAGATAGATAGATAGATAGATAGATAGATAGATAGATAGATAGATAGATAGATAGATAGATAGATAGATAGATAGATAGATAGATAGATAGATAGATAGATAGATAGATAGATAGATAGATAGATAGATAGATAGATAGATAATATACATAAATAAATAATAAACTTAAATAAATAAATAACTAAATAAATAAATAAATCCGACCTGCTGATTGTTTTCATAAATAAATAAATAAATAAATAAATAAATAAATACAATTATTATTATTATTTTTAATATATATATCATTATGATATCAATGATATTCTAATTTTAGGATGGATGGATGGATTTATTGATGGGAAAAATGTTACAAACAAACAAGGTACACATTTATGTGACGTTCCTCTTATTCTGTCCGTCATGTGGCTGATTGTTCCTCCGGAGAAAGGTTCAGCGGTAGGAAGGATGCTTCCCACCGTCCATCAGCCCCAGCTTCAACTGCGCTAGCCGCATGCTAGCATCAACACACAGTCTTCTCCATATTCATTAGAGAGAGGCAGGCAGCAGTGGAGCAGTGCATCATGGGGTGAATACCTAAAAGCCTCTGACACACCGGCCTCAGCTTTGATCCGTCTCGAGCACTGTTCTCAGGCGACACCACAATTAAAGCGCGATGACGTACACAGTGCTCAACAACTCCGCATCTCCCTCACACACTGCCACATCGATTTCTGTTCCTCTCCCTGCAAAACCAAAGCATGGAGCATCGCTCACTGAAGCTGACAGGGAGAATGTGAGGTCACGAAAATGAAACCACTCCCTCTTTACAGTGTCCCTCTTTACAGTGATATAGGAGACAATTTACCAGAGCTCCATCCATCACACCACGTCAACTTATTCATATGGCGGCGCATTGTATATGCAGTATATGTTCCCCCAATAACAGCAGGGTGAATATCAGCTCACATTCTGAGTTTGAATACTGCCAATGTTTTATGCATACAACTGACAAACCAGATTACGTGGAAGCCCGTCTGTTTATGAGACAGAGGTGGACTATCAACACAAATACACAAACCAACACAAAGAGACAAATATTGAAACAAAACCATGGATCTTTCTTGGAAACAACAGACATTTCAGTGTTTATTTCAGCTAATTTGCACTCGATGGATGGATGGATGGATGGATGGATGAGAGGGGATAAGATAAGATAAGATAAGATAAGATAAGATAAGATAAGATAAGATAAGATAAGATAAGATAAGATAAGATAAGATAAGATAAGATAAGATAAGATAAGATAAGATAAGATAAGATAAGATAAGATAAGGTTACATATGGTTTGAAATTGCTGATGTTTCTTACATCTCAAACTACCTTGTATCATGTCAACGTCTGGGCCGGCTTTAGCATATCATTAACTGGGGAGTCTCAAGAGAAGCCAGGTTATTCCGGTATATGTTTCTGTTGATATGAAAAATTGGGTACATTTAGCAATATAGCGGGTGAATTATGTGTATGATGTATATTATGATGAGCTATATGCCTTTCTCCGCTGACATTTTAAGTTGTTCAAAGCGTTTCTAAGGATACTGACTTCTAGAAGGCAGCTGTCTGACTCTGAGATGGTGAACGGGAACATGGTTTGTGTAACATTAGCAACACATTATTAGCTGTTTGATAACGTAGTCAAGCCAAAGGCTAATCATTTAAATTACCGCTGTGTTTCCGAGGTCGAAGAGAGCGATACATAAAACGCATTACCTTTCTGATACATCAACTTGTAGACAAGCCTGTATAATTCACTCTTCCACTTCTTCCATTCTTTATTCCACAAAATTTGGTTGAATTAAACCAGTATTTCCACTTGCCATTGCGCATCATTACAGTAAAGTTGACTGAGTGGATCTCTGAGCTGGTGTGAGTGAGTGGAGGCAGGGCTCATTTGCATATTAATGGTTCCACGTATACTAAGTGAAGCAAGGGTGTAGAGTTACATTCAAGCTATTTTAAGATACAAATAATTTTTTTCACATGATTTGTTTTTTTTTATGCGTCATTTTGTTGATCAAAGATGAGTTTTAAGGGATACAATTATCGACTACAGGGGGACCTTAATATTAAAACACATTCATGCAAAGTTTAACATCACCCTCAAGTTACATTTCAAGTGATTTAGTGGAATGGACTGTATACTACAGACTCATAGTGGGTTGGTCAAGAGCACTTAAAAACGGTCAAGTGAGAATCTTCTGAGTCATGTGACCTCAAAGCTGAATGGATGAAAATGCAGACCTGTTCTGCGATCTGGAAATGACAGGAAGGTCCTGACTCGCGGTGGGGCATTCAGGTCTCATCAAGAGTTGGCCGCACAGAACCGCACAGACTGCCTGGCCAAACTCCCAGTCCCAAGTCAACGCCCCAGATGCACTAATTAAAAGCCTCCTCGCTGCCATTTTGCTTTATCGCCACTGCCAAGTTGGATGATGTTCCAATACCCAATGGAGCACATAAGGCGGGAATTGAGCCCCCATGAGCTTGATGAGCTGTAGATCATTACTGGGTGAGGATACTTTCATAAACATATGGGTAATATGGAGTCCACCTTTAAAGGAGAACTCGGCAACTCTAGCGAACTCTAGTCACTTCTTCGCTGATTTTCCCTTTTGTTGTCGCATGTTTTCCCCACGAGCTCCCCCTACAGCTGTGGTGGGGCGTATATTTCACAACACAGTCGTAAAAAACTCACTTGCGGCAGCCTCCTCCCCCTCTCTACCGCTGCTCATGTGCGTTTGTTTTGATCGGAGCAAGCCAACTGTATCGCGTGGAGCTATGTCTACTGAGGTGGGTGATCTGGTAATACATCATAAATGCGTGTGTGTTTATGTCGAATTGCCGTAAAGCAATTTGTGTTTCGCGCTCGTTCTCGTTCTCGCTTTCGCTTCTCACGAGACTTCCAATTTCTATCTTGCCGGGACGGTAGTGAACAAGTTGCAAGGTTGGTTTTCCGCCTGGGAACGCTGGGGGGAGCGGGGAAAGTCACCAATATCACCAGAACAGGTTGTTTAACCATCCAAATGATTTCTAGACAGTTTTATTAAGTTAAAAAAGATACCAAGTTCTCCTTTAATTAGGGAGTAAAGACTTCTTGAGTTTTAAATTCATCTTATTTTAATTGTTTTCCAGTGAAAAAAATTAAATAAAATGTTAAAACAAGATTTTCCTGAGAAGCAACACTGAATGACCCGATCTGATGCTTTTCGCAACATAAACACTTTGTCTAAATCCTCGATTGTGTAGTGTCATTTAGATTATTCTACCGGTCCTGATCGAGTCAGAGACTCCCCAATCCCAAATCGTAAATCACTCAGATCAGGCTTCCTCCGATGGGATACCCACAATACCCAATGAGAGCGTGCAAGCTTCACCAACTGCATGGCAGCCACAAACATGTAACGAAAGTGGAGTCTAGAATCATGCAACGTCTGCATCCATTAGCGTTATCCAGTTTGCTGCTAGAAATAATTAATTTCCAACTCTGCTCCAGCTCGAGCTGCAAACTGTATAAGCTGTGCCTATATCGTCACGTTTGATCAGGCCAGGTCTGTGAGATCTTGTGTCGGTGAAATTGCCATTGTGAAATTGTAACTACAATCATTGGATTCTCATGTTTTATGGGTAATTTCCATGTAAAAACTGTATTTTATCCCCTAACCAAAGCCCTAAACCAGAAAACTTTCAGCATTTTTACATTTCCCAAAAAACATCACTTAGTATGATTTATAAGCTGAGTGTTTTTTTCTCACTGGGACCAAACAATGTCCCCACAAGGACAAGGACTTGCCATTATTGTGTACAGTATTACAGGGTTTGCCTGAACTACTGTACACACACACACACACACACATACACACACATGTGTTGGCAACATTCCTGGAAACTTGTAGAATTTTTAAACACAGTATTACAATCTCTGCCTAAAGGAACAGAATATCCATTTACAAACACTGAACGGTCATCATTTACTCATGAAATACACCCACAGACCTGCTGAAGTTTCAAATGAGTCCAGAATGATGCCTCGTGCCAGAAATCTATATGTGTTTTGTCTTGGCTTTCATAATAACAAATCCCATTCAGTCACATCAATTATGAAGACAGACATTTATTAATGAAAGCTTTGGATAAATATTTCAATGGGGAATCTCATTTTAAATGTCCAGGGGAAATAGCCTGTAGTGTTTTGTGTTAATGATTTACAGACATGCACTCTTTGACTCTGTGTTATATTTAATTTGGGCCATGAATGTCAGATGATGAGACATGCAGGCGTGCATTAAGGTATCATGACCTTTAACGGATCGAAAATGGGAGGCTTGTATGCTCGTACCATGATTTACTCA
The DNA here is from genome assembly GCF_964197995.2 of Scardinius erythrophthalmus. Lineage (NCBI taxonomy): Eukaryota > Metazoa > Chordata > Actinopteri > Cypriniformes > Leuciscidae > Scardinius > Scardinius erythrophthalmus. The sequence continues at coordinate 3,694,376 of NC_138223.1, read as the reverse complement.
AACATAATAGGAGATTTATTCAGTATTTAGGACCTGTAGTATGTGTCATGTACAGTGGACGCTTAACTCACACTTACAATGTCTGAATGTCACTACATTAGATTAAAAAAAAAATCAAACCAAGTGACATTTATATTAAAGAAAGAACACTTTAAAATGCTAAACATTTCGAAATGTCTAGAAGACTGATGGAGATCGCTAAAAAATAACATAACCACTGTTATATTACATCTAGATAGGTAGATAGAATGATAGATGGATAGAATGAACAATAAAATGATGGATGGATGGATGGATGGATGGATGGATGGATGGATGGATGGATGGATGGATGGATGGATGGATGGATGGATAAGAAAGATAAGATGGATGGATAGATGGATGGATGGATGGATAAGAAAGATAGGATGGATGGATGGATGGATGGATGGATGGATGGATGGATGGATGGATGGATGGATGGATGGATGGATGGATGGATGGATGGATGGATGGATGGATGGATAAGAAAGATAGGATGGATGGATGGATGGATGGATGGATGGATGGATGGATAAGAAATATAGGATGGATGGATGGATAGATAGATAGATAGATAGATAAATAGATAGAGAACATTATCAACAGGTAAACACTGAAGTAATGTGTTTTCTGCTTTTGAGGCCCTCATCATAAAAAGACATGAACATCAGCCAAAGCTCCCATGCCTTCAAGTCCAAAGGCTATACAAGAATTCAAAGTGAAAGGGACAAGTTTGCGTCGCTACAGTTCTCCAGACGCCCAAAGTCATTGAGCTGTTTCCAGCTGTGAAGACGCCATCTGTTCTCCTCTCGTTCATTTTAATTAGCAGCGGTCGTGTTTTTATCGCCATGTTCCTGCCTCTCCATCGAGCCTCGACGCGTGGGGTTACGGCAAACAGATTAACATTTTGCCATGTTTGTAATATCTTGTTTTCGTTCCTGTGTGGGAAAAGCTTGAAAAATTCATGATGGTGTGCTGTCAGGCTTGTAGGAATACTGCAGGAACTCTCAGACCTGCCTGTTTTTCACAGTAACACACTTTCTGAATGTGCAAGGTACATCCCAAGATACCCGAAAGACACCAAAGCAGAAAGTAATTAGTTCTGTAATAGAGACTGTGTGTTTTAATGGAGGTTTTGCTCTTGTCGAATGAAAGAATAAACCTTATAATCCAGCTGAACACTAAGCAGCCTGGAATTTTTGCTAATTATGTCCTCAAAATATATATATATATATATATATATATATATATATTCAAATAAGGTAATCCTTATTGCTCTTCAATTAAAAAGAGATACATTTGCAAATGGAATTAATTATTAGTTTCATTATTTTAATTTGGAAATGGCGGAGGTTTCCAGATCATATTTCACAAAAAAAATAAAATAAATAATAAAAATAATAATAATAATAATAATAATAATAATATTTATTAAATAAATAAAATATAAAAAAACATAAATATATATTTGTATATTATATATATATATAAAGTTGAAGGTAGCTCAAAAAATTTACCATAATGAATGGTTTATAATATACTTTACTTAGTGTATTTCATATGTTTTTTTTTTTCTTTCCATTTAAGGGTGAAATAAAACCCAGATACTTGATCTTTTTGATGAGATTCACCTGTCTTTTATATGTTGCTTATACGTGTTAACTTTTAACTTTGTAAAGGAGGGTTTAACCTTGGCACAATGTCTAAATAAGCAACATAGGCAACAAGAACTTGGGCATCAAATAATTTTATTGGCTGGTACTGTATCTACTCCCATATTTCCATGGTTCTCTTGTTTGATTAGCAGGGCAGCATGTGAAAGCCTCCCGTCTCTCAAGAGGCATCCGTCTGTGGTCTGGTCCACTTTCTGTGTTCATCTGATAACCAACACAGAACCGGCGCCAGCATCCTCTCTGTGTCGCGAGTCGAGCCGGTCTGGGCTCCCAAAACGCAAGAAGAAAGCCAGTCCACTCGAGTCCAGCGAAGGCCCGCGGCCAAGGTTCAGCTTATCAGTGCAGCAGGATTCAGGCCTGGGAGTCTGCAGCCCTTCGCTGGCCTTCCCATCATTCCAGCCTCTGAAGTCCCACAGACAGCATGACAAATACGGCCTGTCAGTCAAGAACCTCTTTATCTAGAGCCAGGCATTGGACACCATAGAAACGAAAGCATGAGGGAGTGTAGAAGTGCTATAGCGCGGCTGACCTACCTGCACGAACCACTGTTGGGTGACCAGTTTCACTTTCTCGATCTGGCAACTTGTAATCTGATTGTTTGTCCATTAGTAAGAGCGCACAGGTGTTTATCAGTCCATCTAGAAACAAAAAACGTGTTCACAAGCTACTGGGCTGATACAGCGAGCGCCTTCGAGGAATAAATAACCACTGAATTTGCCATGTTAGTGGCATTGAACATTCAGAAAATGTTAATATAGTGAGGTAAAACTACTGAGCTACCTTCTAAGAAACCTTGTTTTGTCCAAAGGACAAGACAGTACAACATGAGAAGGCAATAGTGCAATCCAACAAAATCTATTTATCCATCCATCATCCTTTCATAATTTTTAATAATGATACATGTTCATTTTGCATAGGTGCAATTTCACTTATAAAGAACAGCCAGTTCTGAAGAAACCCTAAGCGTGTGACAGGGAACTGCATGAAGGTGGCACGTACAAGGTAGCATTCAATATTAATGAAATAAATGACAGTATGCCGAGATTAGACAGTTTCATTCTCATTATGTGAACAGTGAGATCCCAGGCTTCATTCCTAAGAGTTTCTGTTTCTGGACAAGACAAATACAAGCATGCATTTGAAAATCTCACCGCACGCAATTGGATAACACTACGACCAATCACAACAAGCCCCATACGCTTAGCTAACAGCGGAGCTAACTGGTAGATTAGACTCTTGCCACATCCGGTCGGCAAAACAGCAAAAACGCCCTTCTTGCAAAGGAACGATTCGAGCGCCGTCTTCTGTTCCTCTTTTAGATAAAAAGCCAAGTCTAACTCGTTCATTGTAGCGGCCAAAGCCTTTTCAAACCGTTTCATCCATAGCCATCTTGCAAAGTTTACTAATGACTTCGACGTCACAGCACTGTCGTCATCTCGCCTCTGGCCCGCCTATATCAGATAACCCGATGTGATTGGTGTAGCTCGGATACAAGGGCATATTTAATGAGCATCATTACTCGACGCCAGAGTAACTCGCTGAGCAAATTCAACTTGTGCTCTCGTGAGAACTCTGGATTTCCAGGGTAGATAAACACTGCTCTGATTGCAAATATAAATTATTTTCTATATATATTTATGCACTAGCTTAACTAATTCAAATTGTGCATTTGTGCATGTCAAAGTACTATATGTACTAGCATGCCAAACTTGAGTTTCAAAGTAGCTTTCTGAACACTGGCAATAGTATTCCAGTGCAGAGTCGAGGGGAAGACAATGCTCGAGGCTTTGCTGCTCTGGCAGTAGTAGTTTTCTGGGCAGGAGAGAGTCGTGTAACTGAATCCAGAAACGTCCACATTCCCAGATTTTCTTCTGGGATCCACAGAGCACGCTGCCATGCATTGAAATCAACAAAAAGTTTGTTTCCAAGTGAAACAGTAGTCTCCCAAAACTCTTGATAAATGTCCTTCACACCAGTTATCACTCGCTGCGACTCGCCAAACCTTCAGAATGAGGCTAATTGATCGTGAATTATGACTCTATGCATACTCCTACTGAGAATTAAACGATCAATACGCTCTATGGTAATACGAGGACATTGAGTATAACATTCCCAGTCTTTATGAACAGCACTGTGCACAGGGATGAAGAAAGATGATATTGCATCGATTTCAGGGCTGCATATTAACAACACACCCACATTAGGGCTTTATTTTTAAATGTCAACATTGTGGTAGAGAGTTTTGCATTGGCAAAAAGGTAACAAAAAAAAATCAATCCACATTGGTGTCTTTTTGTGGCATTTAATAAACGCAACTGACTCTTTCATTACAGTGATTTCGCCATGGTTAAGGGGGTTTTAGGCATTCTGTTTGGTGTTGTGCATAACAACATCCCTTAAAGGGGACCTATTATGCCCCTATTTACAAGATGTAATATAAGTCTCAGGTGACCCTAGCATATGTCTGTGAAGTTTCAGACAAATTACCCCACAGATCATTCATTATGCCACGCTCCCATTTGAGTGGAAGCAAAAACAAGCTGTTTTCATGTATGTATCTTTAAATGCAAATGAGTTTCTGCTCCCCGCCCCCTTTCCAGAAGAGGGCGGAGCCTTTACAGTTTGAGTCTCGGACACCAAAAACTAACAAAACATCTTTTTGTTTTTGCTTATCATCTCTATCGGCCTCACGCTCATGTGACATTGCAGTTCTTTATCATCATGAAAGTTTATAATTCGCATGTGTTTAAAAGTCAAATAAATTTAAACTTCTGATATACGGCACAGAAAGCCTGCTGTCACACGACGCATGTCGCATGAGTACTAAACTAAGTTCTCTTTTGCGTCTTATTGTGCTTAAACTATGTGTTTTTGACATAACCTTGTGTTTAACAAAGTCCACATGAACATTCAGTTATGAACGTAACAGCTGTGAAATAAATCAGATCAGTGTATTAAATTGACAGCAGCATAATGTACAGTGTCTGCTGTTTTCTATGCTGTTAATGTGAATCAACCAACAAAGACAACAAAAAGAAAATCACCCACTGCTCTTTACCGAATAACTTTAGTAGCTTTAATGAGAATACATTTCTTACTTGAATGTTGCTGTTAAACACTCTGGAGAAGAGATAACCATGGCAGACTGTGCACAGCTCACACGGGGGAGGAGCTAAGCTAATAAGGCACATTCCGTCATCAGTCGTGGGCGGGGCCTGTTCTACTGTGACATCACAGTGAAGCGCATTCCTGAAAGACTCATTTCGAGACCCTGTTTCAGATTTACAGGGAAAATAACAAATGGAGTGTGTGGATTATTACCATAACAGGGTGGTTGTGTACACACTGAGACACAGAGTAATTATGTTCAAAAACAATGGAAAAAGTGTATTTTGCATAATAGGTCCCCTTTAAACATGGTAAAATCACTGTAAAGCACGACCTAATTGCTTTATTAATCAAGACGGTTGCGTAGATTAAAGTGTGCACAGCTTTTCCTAACTCTACTCTAGAATCTCTCTCTAACCTGCGGTGGTTTTCTTTGCTCATTTTAAAAGCTTAAAATAATTGACCTTGAGAAATTAATTACTTGTGTGCTCTGCTGCTTTCCCCAGTCCTGACAGAGGAGAATTAATGGAGGCAGTGGCATTTTTCATCCTTTATCAGGCTTCATTTTTCAGGTAGATGTGGCCACCGTATGTGGCATGGCACTTAGTATGAATGAAGCCCAATATTCCGGCTTTCACCTAATGAGAATTAAATTATATCTAATCATTGCAGACGGTCATTTTATTTCATTATTATTTAACACCACCTCCACACAGTTCCCTCTGAGGGTTTCCGCAGAATTTGGCTTTCTTTAATATTCAAAGGTAAATTGCATATGCAAAATGAATGGCATTTTCACTGAAAGTGTTGGCCATAAATCCATGTAAGAGTGGAGTAATTCACCAAGATTCAGTGTATTTCAATATGAATTCAATTTTGTTGAAGCACGTTTCAATACCATCTCTCTATAAACATAAAGGATCTCTGAAAGACGGACAAAACTGAGACTGAATGGAAATCATTCACTTTTTTGTTACTTTTTAGTACTTTAAAAGTTTAGTTTAAAACATACATATTTGAGTGGTTCTTTTTAACTCTTATTTATTTGATTTCAACAACTACCTTAAAACAGATGCCTACAATTTAAAGTACTGTAAAAGTACATTTTATCTTGAAATTAACTCAGTTTGTCCGATTCATAATTTCAGCTGCTAATGAAATGAAATGAGCTGACTGTTAACTCCACAGTAATATATATATATATATATATTTCTGACACGTTCGTACGCTAAGTATATCTTCTGTAAGTCACACTTTCGTAAGGTTGGTCTGGACCACTCTTAGCTTTACCTCATCACTGTTGCAGGTCTATACGAATATAATTCTGAAGTTTTAATACACCCAGACAGTGTTCAATTAGGCTAATTCAAGTGTTTTCATGCAAAGAATAAAATTGTCATTACACTGATTGTTGTTAGATTTTTAATTATATTATTATATAATATTATTAATTGAATTAAAAAGCGCTTTTAAAGGCCAGTGAAAGCATAGGCTACAGTCAGTCAAGTATATTCGGACGCTAATATTGTTTCTCATGGGCTTGTATGGTATTTTAAACATTTACAGGGGTAAGTCGATGATTTTAGTGCCGTCCGAATTCATAATATCAGTGTTTTTCTCACTCAACCCGCGTAAAAATCCCTGTCCAAATTAGTACCTACTGTTTTTTGACAAACAGGTCGTGTGGGAATTTAATTGCCGTCTGAATCCACATCTCTGAGTTTACAAGAAGAGATTCAAAATCCACTGTTTAAATCCTTTTTGATCACTGCCGAGCACCGCATGTAAGATGTAAACTTTTATTACTAAAATGCTGAAAGTATTTACAAGAACAATATTTCATCGCAGCTCCACCTCAGCGAACAAAAATGGGAAAGAGAAGAAAGCACGTAAAACTGTTAAAAAGGTTATTGTGGCAACAATATATGATACAATTGTGTGTGGCTAGGCTGTTATAGGCTATTATAATTTGGATTATTTTTTATAATATCCAATAGTCCTAATAAATGCAATTTCAACTATTTCTGAAGTGCTTCTTTAATAAAGAACACCCGCTTTCTCACATAAGCAGCCCCTGCACGAGAGAATAACTGATTCTCGAGCCATCGATATCAACCAATTCCGCACCATTGCCACAGACAGCGTCGGGTAACGCCGCAAGTAAGAAGGTATATCTTAAGCAGCTTTCTAAGGTATAGTTCGGGGAACACACTTAGGAACATAAACAACTTTGGTAAGATATATATTTCGAGTCTTCTTAGCGTTATCGGGGAACCGGGCCCTGTATTGTATAAAGTGCTATATAAATAAAGTTGACTTGACTTGACTATCAATGTATTTTTTACAAGAAAATACTTTTTCAGTCTACTTTAGTACTTCAAAATGTCACGTTTAATTCAATGTGTTACTTGCAGCTTCTTTGTACTTATTTGTGAAATTTAGCAATGTCTGAGTGAAATTAAGTTACTATTTTTCAACATCTACCGAACTGCTTCACAGACCACAGTTTGAGAAGAACTGCTGTAATAAATAAAGAGTTTCTCTGAGATTTTCAGCATTTTTTGTCACCATAATCCACCACCATAATCTTTTTAAAAGCATATTCAGTGATAGGCTTAAGTGATCATAAGTATTGCCCTTCCATTCCAAATTGTCAACAATTTCTGACAGATATTTCAAAGCTGTGGTTAAAAAAACTCACTGTGCTACTGCAAGTCACTTAGCAGACACTTTTAGATACTTTTAGACTGCAACAGTCCTCCATTGAAAAAATTATTGTAGAGGCCTAAACATTTCAAGATAGACATATTTAATCGTATCTGTAATAAAAAATAGTTGCGGCAATTGGAAAAGAGACTGTGGCTCTTTTTTCTCCTAATAAATGATTTGTGTCTCAGAGCGTCAGACGAAACGCAGTAAAAGCTGTCATGTCATCTTGCGTTCGGATGCTCGGATGTTTGGGAACACAATCACGTCAGAAGCTTCTGGAGGGAATTAAACCAAATCATTTTGATGACAGAGTTTGACTCAGGGATTTCAGAACCACCAAACCAACATTTGAGATGCTGTAATGCAATTGGTCCGCTGGTTAGTCCAATTATCCAATCACATCCACTGTTGTTGTTGTTGTTTTTTTTTTTGTTTTTTTTTTTTTGTGCATTGAGGGATTTATTCAGTAAATGTGTTTCCATCATAGTTTATGTGCATGCCTTCTTATACTAAAAAATGTATCCTCCTCAGTTGAGCTTATGTAAATTTTGTATATGTGCATTTTTAGAGCATATGCACATCTTGGCATTTCCATCCAGTGTTTTTTTAAGTGATATCCCAAAATGTGCATAGAATAGGTGGATGGAAACATACAGTTTATTCTTATCCGCTTTTTTTTTTTTTTTTTTCAGTAATTGCTTGTATGGTAAAAACTGGAGATCCAGGGAAATGGTGTTAAACGAGTTGAAATGACTCTCCTATCAGCTCAGTTTCAAAGTGACTGATGTTAATAGTCAGTTTGAAGGCCTGCGCTCCAGTAGCACATACTGTAATTATACAGGAACGCTGGTGAGCCTAAACAGATTTGTGTGCCTGCATCAAATACAGTGACAAAGAGACTCATTTTACTTTGTGCATGTAATTATATGTACAGGCTAGTGTTGTGGCCTAGAGATAAAATAAGAAAAAAATCATATTGCACACATTAGACACATAAAGCACTATTTAAATGCTACATATAATCAGCGTTCTCATCATTAATTATAACTCAGAATAAAAAAAAAAAAACAAAGTAGCATAAATAAATAAATAGTTTGCTGCTTCTTGAAGTCTAAAAATAAAAGAAATGTAAAAAACTGATTGATTGCTTTAGGGAGCTTACAAATGACACACTGCATCAAAGGTGGATGATACTGACAATACTGATCCATTGATTTCAGTAGAGGAACAATGCAACAATTAACAACAGCAACACTGCAACCTAAAGTGGAGAAAAAAATTACTTTTGCAATAACTCCCTCTGAGGGCATCTAAAACCAATCTGAATTACTGTAAAAGTTTCAAACTGACTTGACTCCAGATCCTCAAAACACATTTTAAGCACTACCCTTCCTTTCTAACTGGGCAGATACTGTATTGACCAGGGGTGCGTTTCCCAAAATCATCGTTAGCCAACTAAGTTCCGTCGTTATCAGCATAGTTCAACGAGTCAGTGTTTCCCGAAACCATCGTTCTAACGAACATTCGCAAACAGCATCGCAAAGTTGTGTGTTTGGAACGACAGCTCTCAATCTGTGGTTAGAAATAGTTTCTAGTTTGCATGACATGTGGACTTGCAAAATAAGCAAGCTGACATTCAGTGTCTTTTATTTAGAATACATACAAATGTCATTTATGACTTTGTCAAGAGATTTAAAGCACCGTTTCTGAAGAGTGCGCATGTGTGAACGTGCTCTACTAATTTATAGCAAAACATCTAGCGTTAATTCGATCTCAAACAGATTCATTAAAAGAAGTTATTACTCCAGCACGTGTGTGATGTCATAAACCAGCGTGGTTGAACAACCACTTTGCGACAATATGGACAACAGTCGTGACTAGCTAGTTGATTTCTTCAACGATCGCACTACGGTAGTGAAGCAGCGAGTTACATCGTTGTTCCAACGCACCGCAGAATAAGATGCGAGGTGAACCAGACGTTATGACTGCTAAACTTGCGCGCAGAGTGACATACAAAAACTCATGTACTGGGTTCATTAGTAGGGATCTCTCAATCTTCATAGCTGATTATTAAAGGCAGACAATCTTCTGCTGAATTGACAATTGGATTTCCACATGATCATTTGTGCAAATAAATAGAATTATATAAATCCAGAACTAATCAGCCCCATAATACAAATGTCAGTCAGACTGCATAAGCCACACAGCTGGGCTAATCCGTCCGCTTTATCCTCTTTACTGACTCGGAAACCTCTCGGCAGTGAATAGAACAGATATTGACCAGGATCTAGTGCTGTTGTTGGATCAACTCCTTCTGGGAAACTCTGATAGGTCATGTCAATGCTCAGCACATTGGTATTAAACGCAGTCAATTCCCTGCAGACGCTCCATAATCACATCTGAAAGTCTTGTGGAGGAGACTCTAATCCAACAACGGATTCTGAAAAGGTGTCTCGGACGGATTTACATTTGAGGAAAAAATGATATCCGGATGTCAATCTTATTGTCACTTTACTATGTGAGGAAGCGCTTGGAGCTCAACACACTGTGCAGCCTCTGGAAACTCTCTGGAAAAATGATATTGCACTTGATGTTAATGCAAGATTGAGACTCAAAGAAAAGCACACCAAACGTATTACATCCCAGAGGCAGATATAAGGGGAAATGAATGACAGCATATGAACATGGCGTTAATCAACTCAACAATCTTTTTAAAATTGCTCAGTGAAAATGTCATTACTTAAGGCTGAATGAACTTGACATTCACATAAAATATGAATTTGGACATGAGTGGGTGGGAGGAAGTGGTTTAGTGGCACCTTGAAAAAGTAATTCATCTAGTGTGTTTAACGTCATCAGAAATCTCAGAAATTATCAGAAAAAAAAAAAAAAGATTTCCTGCTAAATCTCGAATTAGTTCATGTAACGGGAAATAAACTCTTCTATCAGAATCATGACCGCTTCCATGGACATCTGCTCATGGTTAACGTAACATTTCAAAGATGGATGAGCCGGTTGAATAGCTTCAAACTACTGTGAATATTTATACAAATTAGAGGCAAATACAGTACTGCTGTTAAACCCCTTTGCTGGGAGGGAGGGAGGGAAGGAAGGAAGGAAGGAAGGAAGGAAGGAAGGAAGGAAGGAAGGAAAGAGAGTAGAAAAAAAATAGTTTTATTAAAATAATATTAAACCTATTTTCAAAATGCACTAAAATATTAGCGTACTGTATCATACAAATGTTATTTACTGTATCATAATATTTACTGTATAACAATGCAATCAGTAATACCACTGTATCATTATCAAAAAATGAAAATTAAAAAAATAAGTATTTTGCTTAATAAATATTGACTATTACATGCATTACTTATGAATAAAATTAAATATAATATTTAAAAAAAAAAACTGATCATTTTCTAGGATAAACTTCTATGTTTTAACCGTACACAATTTGTGAATATTCCTCCACATTGCAAAGTTATAGGCTAGACTTAGTAATGGCAAATGATTATTCTGTGTCAAACTTCTCTGCTGTAGATATTGGACTTTCTGACGATACAGCAATCTTTTTTTAATTTGGATGAATCATATCCTTCAAGGCCTGTTTCACAAACTGTCTCTTTCCGTAAATGCCAATCAACCTGGACATGTTCTGCTATTAAACTGTGCAATGTCTCTTTTGTACATTCAGCTCTCTGGTATAACGATGACTTAAGCTCAAAGACGGTGAAATGACGCAAATTGGAGCGTAAGTGGCGTTGCTCTGGCCTGACCGTTTTCATCGAGCTTGGAAAACCTGTTTGGGCCAATACAGAATAGCAATTAACACGGCAAGGTCTTCATGTTTTTCTCAAATTCTTGACAATAATACTACTAATCCTAGGCAGCTCTTTCACAGCATTAACAGTAACACTACTGAAAGTAGACAGTCAACGCTCTAACTGCGTCAGATCAGTTATGCAATGATTTTCTTAATGTTTTCATTTCAAAAATCGACAATGTTCATAAAGATATCCTCAGCTATTTTGGGTCTCATGCTCCAATAGGTAGTTTTTCCGGTACACCCATTTCAAATATCTCTTAATAGCACTTAAAACTGCTGATGTATTAAAAAAGCAAAACAGTGATTTAAACTATTTTTGCAACTTTTGTCCAATTTCACATCTAAAATTTTATAGGGTGTTTTTACGGTTAATAATTAGTTTGAGCGCTTTCAATCTGGGTTAGAGAAAATGCATAACACTGAAACTTCTCACTTCTCAGCCAATTGATGGGATAATTGTACATTAATATATATAACGGTATTTTTACTGAATTTATTTTGATTTATACTTCCTATCTGCCAATAGGGTTAGAAAATATTTATTTTAAGATTAATTCTCGGAACAAGATTGATCTTATGCTGTTCTGCTTTATTAATGTTTAGATAACTAACAATTCTTGGAAAACTAGAGATAAACACTGATAGGGAAAATGATGTTTTGCAGTGTATCTCTCAGATGTCGACAGACTTCAGTCACACGAGCTCATCTGTTCATAAGAACCTTTAATCACCGTCTTTAGCGGTACATGTAAGTGAAGCACTTAACTCGCTGAACAGAGGCGCTCGCTTATCAACATTAAATGCCTGTAAAGTTCAGTAAAGATCAGCTCCTAAATGGTGCTCTGCTCTCTGCTAGTGGTCAGTAAAAGTCTGTTCGTGGTGAGGAGATGATTGATATTATGCATGACATCATCCTCCTCAATCGCCACCACTTAGTGAACAATGATGCTATCAGACATTTGGCTTCAATGATATTTTAGCCCATAGCTCATGACAGCGAAACATTCATTAGAAATCCCAGCTGATATTCATGCATATCTTATTATGTAGTCTTACTTGAGCACTGCTTCTAGTCAATGTGCATGGATTTACAGCGTCACGGCTTAATGCTAAATATAACTTTAGAAATGTTGTTTCTTATAATGAAATTCTGGATTTCTACATGCAGATACACTCCTACACATGATCGTAGAAGCCCACCAGGCAGTAAAATCTCTGCCGTCGGCTTCTACGCCGTGATCTTGGCTGATATTAGAGCTCTTTGGAGTTAGTTGGCAGATGCTAATGAGCTTTGTAGAGGAGCTGTGACTGCAGGTGAGCTGTAGGATCAGATACAGCAGCCAGAAGGCAGAGAACAAAACCAATAACGTGCATCCTTGCTGTCTCACATGCCCTTTGTCTCTGCAGCACTTTCAGCCGACTCGATACACTCGTCGCTCGCTCTTTAACAGATGTCAAATAAATGTAGTGCTCTAAATTCATTAGACAGCGTGACAGAGCGCCTCTCTTTGTGAGATACACAAAAGCAAACAGAAATCACTGAATCGCAACGTTTGTGCTAAAGACGTGAATGATACAGTACATCAAGCTTGATTTAAAGGGATAGTTCAACCTAAAATAAAAATGAAGTCATCATTTACTCACTCTGGTGTTGTTTTATTGGCGTATGTCTTTCTTTCTTTCATGGACGCTTGTCCATATAATGGGAGCAAATAGTGAATGATTAGCATCAAGCTTCTTAAAAAAGTTTTAATGTTTTTGCTCACCAAGGCTGCAATTATTTAATCAAAAATACAGTAAAAACAGTAAAAATCTGACATATTATTCCGATTTAAAATAACTATTTTCTATGTGAATATATTTTCTGATCCAAAGCTGAATTTTCAGCATCATTACTCCAGTCTTCAGCGTCACATGATCCTTCAGAAATCATTTTGCTGCTCAAGAAACATTTATGATTATTAACATCAGTGTTGCTTCATATTTTTTTTTTGTGGAAACTGTGATGCATGCAATTTTTCAGGATTCCTTGATGAACAGAAAGATCGAACAGAACAGCATTTATTTGAGCATTATACATGTCTTTACTGTCAACTTCTGTTCTTATATTTCATACAAATAACGTGAGCTTCGCATAGCATATGTTAAAGTACAGTATAAATAAGCCATTTCCTTTCCCACAAGATGATAATGTAATTGCATAGCAAAGGTCACGTCGTCAAACAAACCCTTGAGGAAGTGTTCTAAATACAAGCTTCATATCGTACGTCCTTGCGACCCTGTCTCATTTGCCTTTATTAATACCCGCCTACGCTTTGCTTTCACACGGCCCGTTGAACGGCCGCGCGACCAGCTCGAGACGCATGCGAGCCTCTTAGAGTCAAAGGTAATTTCAGCTCATTAAAACTCTCCCAAATTCATTAGCGGCGAGTGGAGAAACCAGCAACCCCAAGGGGAAGAATCGCCAGCGTCCAGTTAGCATGCTAATTCTGAAACACGCTTAATTCATCAGCGGGAACACAAGACTTAAATTAAAGCATGAAAGTAGAGGGCTTTCTCTTAATCAACTAATTACAGTCAAAACAGTGTGTGGAAAAAGAAGAAAATGGATTGCGGTCTTAACTCTAGGTAACTTTAATGCAGGCCATATTACATTATTATTAAGTTTCCAAAGGCAGAAAGTTAAAGCTGGGTTAAGGCTCTGATATACTCACAGCAAAAAAGGTAGTTGGAAATATCTTTGCAGCGGTATACTGTTAGCAACATTCGTTTAGATGAGTATGCAAATATTGATATCAAAATAAACACACAACAAACACGCCAGTGGTGAGAAAACAGCAGTTAAAGGTGGTATCAGTGATTTCAGGCCCAAAAATATTTTTATCACATTCACACCTCACAACACCCTCCCCCTGTCGGTGATTGGTTGGAACACTATTTGTTTTGGTTTTGATTGTTTGGCTAAACCATTTGTTTTTGTGTGCAGATCTCAGAGCCTAGGCTGCCTACAGAGACGCGTTTTTTTGACGGCATGCTTATGGGGCGGGCAGCTAGCGGATCGTTAGGAAAAAAAAAATATATATTTTTGGGCCTGAAATCACTGATACCACCTTTAAGAAAGCATCTGATCGTAGAGATGTGGATATGTTTGCACCAGCTCTGCAATTCGACACTCCAGTCAAGTAAAGTCACATCACATATTTGCTTATAAACAGTTTTACATTATTATACATGAAAAAAAAAAAAAAAAAAAAATCAGTGTTGCGTTTAACAGAGAATTACACTTCAATGTCTATTATAACGCAGCTCTCTAGTTTATGATTTTACTCCCTGATGTTTGACCTTGACAAACTGAAAGAGGATATGAACCGGAGAAGATTTCTACATCAAAGAAGGCGGAGCCACAGAGCCACACCCACCTATTACATCATCGCAACGGCCCAATGGCAGTTCAAAGGTGTTTACCGGCTGAAGTGAACTTTTCCAGAAAAGAAAACAGTACTTTGAACAGTACACTCTAAAAACTGCTGGGTTGTTTCAACCCGTGTTTGGGTCACATATGTGACCCTGGATCACAAAACCAGTCATAAGTCACACAGGTATATTTGTGGCAATAGCCAAAAAATAAATTGTATGGGTCAAAATTATCGATTTTTCTTATATGTCAAAAATCATTAGGATATTAAGTAAAGATCATGTTCCATGAAGATATTTTGTACATTTCCTACTGTAAATATATAAAACATGTATTTTTGTGAGTGAATGCAGCACAATCGCCAACATTAATGAACAACTTTAAAGGAGATTTAATCAATGTTTCGAATTGTTTACACCCTCAGATTGCAGAATAGTTGTATCTCGGCCAAATATTTTCCTATCCTAACAAACCATACATCAATGGAAAGCTTATCTATTCAGCTTTCAGATTATGTATCAATCAAAAAATTGACCCATGTGACTGGTTTTGTGGTCCAGGGTCACATATGGACAAACCCAAACATTGGTTTGAATTTTGTACATTTTTAAACCCAACGGTTGGTATATTTTTTTTATTTTTTAACCCAACAATTGACCGTTCGCAAAAGCCACGCCCCCTAGTTATTGTTACTACGCCCGTCAAACAATAGAGAAACAGACACATGGCTGGGTTGAGCTCCATACCGGTGTAAGTGATTGTTTTGGAGTAATGCAGCAGACATATCCTCCAGGGCACGACAGAAAGGGCTGCAATATGCAGTGGAGGGATATGTTCAAAATGTTAAAATAAGCAAAGACGGGAATATTACAACAATCGAGGCCAGTGCTTGAAGTGGGGGAAAAAGGTGCCAGTAACTGTTACTCTCATGCATTGGCAAATCATGACATTTGAGATTAATACAGTGAAAAACAAAACTTGAATATATTGCTGGTACCAGGCCCGGAGTGGGTAATCGGGAGAATCTGGAGAATTCCCAGTGGGCCGCTTCACTTTTGGGCCGGTCGAGGAAAGGTTTTTTTTTTTTCACATTTCAATGTCACGTTAGTTACATACACGTTTTGCATTCTGACACCGCAGCGCGCAGCCTCTGCATGGGTTGTACCATGTGAGGGAGTTCTCCCCTCCCCTCCTATAGAGTTGGTTGGGTCCATAGTCCGTCTTTTCCTAAACGTTTTCTCAGGTAGGCTACCGCGGCACCGCCGGCGCCTACCGATAGCTAGGCCGGTGTGGTGAATAATACAGACCCAAGCAATCCGATTGGCTCAAAGGCCGTTTTATGGGTGATCGCTTTAGTGCCTGGTTACAAATCATACAAAATCATTTTATCATAGAAGACGTTTGTACTACGTTATAACGAGTCATTAACCATATTATCCACACCGGCCCTACCGTAACGGTACACGTCAGGGAGGATGGATGGGAGGAAGAGGTCAGGAGGCAATTCTGACTTTATTTCTCAGAATTGCGAGATATAAAGTCGCAATTGCGTGCTATAAAGTCAGAATTGCGAGATATAAAGTCAAAATTGCGTGAAATAAAGTCACAATTGCGTGTTATAAAGTCAGAATGAGAGATATAAAGTCAGAATTGCGTGATATAAAGTCGCAATTGTGTGTTATAAAGTCAGAATTGCGAGATATAAAGTCAGAATTGTGTGAAATAAAGTCGCAATTGCTTCTTATAAAGTCAGAATTGCAAGTCCAAAAATACATTTAGGCTATGGTGAGTTTACTACATTTTATTTTCTTAAATGCATTTATGGTGAGATTATTATATTTTCATGTCAATCTGTGTTCGTTTTGACCAAGAACCATGCGCTGTCACTTTAATTCAGCGCGTGCAGCACAGCAAAAATAGACTCGGTGCGGAAACGATTGCAGCATCCGCGTTAGAGATGCGCGTATGGGCTATTATTTCATCCGCAACCGCATCACAAAACTCATCATCCGTCCGCCATCCATTCGCACCAACGTTTTTGACCAATTTTCAAAACCGCACCCGCCCGCCATCCGCTGATTGCTGTATACATAATATTTTTCATTTGATTGGTTCAACCGCCCGCCACCCGCCCGAATTGAATTAAAATATTATTTTTCATCACGTCATCCGCCCGATCCGCGGTTTATCCGCGGTTTATCCGCGGAGTCCGCGGCTGTAACCGCCAACCGCGCATCTCTAATCCGCGTGCAGTGTGAAAGCTTTACCTGTTAACATGGGTGCGAGAAAAAAACGCACTGTAAACGGACTACGGAGTATATGTGAAACGGGCGTGACTGACGCTTATATATTATATATGCTGACATATGTATGCTTATTAATCTTCGAGGCATTTAGCTGTGAGTGAGGTCTCCCACAATGCTTAATCCACTGTTGGCATCTTTCCGCTTGGGTCTTGGGTTTTGGAAAGGCGAAAAAACGACCCCTCCCTCTAAACTTTTGGGGTACCTAGTGTCAGACTTGCAGGTGCCATAGGCGCATCGTTTCACCATGTGCTGAAATCGCAATGTTTGACGGAGGTCCTTCTCCTTAGTTACAGGATTGGACGAGGACCGTTCGAGTGCGGGGTTTTGCGAACGGTCAATTGGTTTAATTTTTCAGTGGTTGGTTTAATTTGTAAAATGTTTAAACTCAAAGGTTGGTTTCATTATTTATTTATTTTTAACCCAACCTTTGGTTTATTTTTTTTACATTTTTATATCCAATGGTTGGTTTAACTTTTTAAATGTTTAAATCCAACAGTTGGTTTAATTTTTTTAATTTTTAAACCCAACAGTTGGGATTGTCCATATGTGACCCAAACATGGCTTGAAACAACCCAGCATTTTTTAGAGTGTATAGTGTATGATATTAACTTTAAAGCCCATTTTATATAAACAATTGACAAATTTCCAATATGTAATATTGATAAGCCTATATGACAGGCTGTTAACAATAGGAGGGATTAATGACATCATCAGAAAAGAAAGACTATGAAGACATTTTATTGTATTTATTTATTTATTTTACTTGAAATGACATGATGAACTCTGATTAATAATTCACAATAAACCCAGGAACAAGTATTTTGAAGTGAATAGGGTCAAAGTCAAGTTTAACATAGGAGGCTAAAACAGGGAGATGTTTTGGCAGTCAAACACTTCATGATCAATGATTCAGAGATCACATCAGCATCAAACCCAATGGGCTCCTGCAAAAATTCTCACGGCACCAAAAACAATGCATGTCAAAAAAGGCCGCTCTTGTAATTGTATCTCTATAATAATTCCTGTCAGCGTTTTACGAGGCTAGCATTTAGACAGCACTTTTTACCAAGTCCAGAGAGATGCACCTGACAGTCCAGACCAACACACTGATGCTGTAAAGAGAGCTGTCATTCTGCGCTTCTGTAAAGATCCTGTCAGAGTCGCTCTAACAGCCCCAGCGGACCGTTTCCAACACGTCTACTTCAATTATCCGCTAGCTGTCATTCTCGCCCGCTCCTTTGATTACAATGAAGTTTAAATTGCTCATCATTCAGGGAAAGCGACAACATAATGGGAGAAAGTTTTGTTAAACATGTTCAGATCTTCCTACATGCTTTGCTTTGGAGCTGAAATCTCACATTTTCTCATCTGGGACTCTCAAGGTAGCTTTGAAGATGGGGATTTAGATCATTTACAGGGCATTTAGCATGTTTTTCCTCGCTGCCCGTAACCCAATCAGAACAGACCTGCAACCCATTAACGGGTCGTGACCCACCGCTTGAGAGCCACAGATGTAAAGACTGAGTTTGCGCAGTAACTCGATGCAGAAGAAACACATGACCATATAGAGTCAAGCAAGAATGTGGAGGTCAACACAGATGGCAAGTCAAGGAGCAGACTGTTTATATGCCCGCCAAACTGGATGTCAAGTGAAATGGGTTCTCACCTAGTTTATCAAGTTCAAATACACATATGCTCTCTCTCTCTCTCTCTCTCTCTCTCTCTCTCTCTCTCTCTCTCGCGCTCTCTCTCTCTCTAGCACACACATGAACGCAGAGAAACCCAAGGGAATCACGACAATAGAAAAAGCATTCCCACAGAAACCGAATTGAGGTTAGCAAGCAAACGACCTCATTCATCTTCTCTCCCGACAATGCTTGGATAACAATTTAAGGGTGCTGATACGATGCAAAACATTAGCTGAGGAGGCTGCGCAAAAGGCAAATTGTAAACACTACATCATAATTTTGACCCACCGTGACAGGCCAAAACACCATGTTACTGCAGGAAATTTTTACCATGCATCACAAACGTTACTATTCTAGGCTAGGCGGTAGTGTATTTGCCTTTCCGCACATGCTGCAATGTGCATAACCTTGGGACAAATTAACCAATTCATGAACTATATATATATATATTAGTAGTTCTTTTTAATGAATCCATGGAACTGAAATGAAGAATTTAGAAAATAACTTAAGGTTAAATGTTATTAAATAAAGAAATAAAGAAAGTGAAGATGACATTTTCTGTGTGTAATAATGCATGTATAACTTTCCAGTCAAATATTGTATAAACAATTTTTTTTTTTGTATTATAAAACTAATTTAACCTAATTTAAGGTTTTTTTTTTTTTTTTTTTTTAAGGTAATGTCTGTGCACTAGCAACACCAAATAAAACATAAAATAGAATATAGTAGTACTATCAAACTACTATAAATTCTGCATAATTGCATTTATTTATTCTTTTTTACTGCAAATGTAATTTGTGCTAGCAGCACCAAAACATAAATAAATAAATAAATAAATAAATAAATAAGTAAAAAAATAAAGTTTTATTGTACTATTAAACTACTATAACTTTGCATAATTTATATAATTGTATTTATTTATTCATTTTTACTTAAATGCAATGTGTGCTAGCAGCTCCAAAAAAATAAAATAAATAAAAAAATAAAAAATAAAATAAATAAATAAAATAAATAAATGAATAAATAAATAAATAAAATATATTTGTAAATAATTTTCAATAATTTAATTAATTTATTCTTTTTTAAGGGGTGTGTAATTTAAACGCAATAGCAGCACCAAACAAAGCAAAGCAAAGCAAAGGAAAACAGTTTCAAACACTCTTGTCAGAGAAAGAGATGGTCTTGCCCTAAACGTACACCCTTATCCAATGTGTCCATGTTGTAACGTCTGGGAAATTAGGGCTGCTTAAATGAAAGATAAAGTGTAATTTCTATGCATTTAGTGACCAAATTATAATCGGTTCGTCTTACAAGTTCAGTCATGCACGATTTAGGGATAAATGAGAGTTGCCTCAGGTAACCTCAACTACAGAGATTTTAAAACTTATTCACATTCGCCAAAGTTGTCAACTTTTGAGACACTGAAACAGAGACACCAGGAACACGAAGGTTCTTCTCTTGACCTCACTTTGACTCCTCTTTGAACACTGAAGAGGAAAGCGGCTCACACGTCCCATTACCTCTCAGCATGCCTGAGTCACGGGATAAGCGGCTTTGTCTTCACCTCGCCGCGGGAACTGCAGTCTGGTACTCTTCAGGTTTGGGTTTTACTGTACCATTTGTCTGGAAGATCCATCAAAAAGAGTCTTACTTTCTAAATACAGATGCTCAACTTGATCTCATTGGTATCCGTGGGTATTCATGTGTACTTTCTGACAACCTCTAAAACAAACACTTCCACTTTAAAGACAAACGTATCTTTAGGAATTATTTGAGGTTTATTTAAGTTGATCCACAAAGTTTTCTTTTTGCAATTATGTTTGGTCTATTATATTTCTGAAACACACACACACACACACACACACCCCTAACCCTAACATTTTTTTTAATAATTTTTGTTTCATTAATTTATACATTTTGTACAATAAAAAATGTGTTGTTTGAGCATACTAGCAGAACAAAACATAAAATAAAATAAAATAAAGCAGTTCAAAATGAATCAATTATCTGATTTTAATTAAATTATTTGTTTATTCACATAATAATAATAAAATTACATATTTTTATAAAATATCAAAATATATTATAAATATCATGCAATTATTTTATAAATAGAAAAATATGAACACGTATTATAAATATTATAATTGAGTATATAAATAATTATATAATCTTTGCATTTATAAATAATTATAATCTTTGCATTTATAAATAATTATATATGCTTTGCATTCATTTACTGAAGAAAAAAAGCAATAAATAAAACAAGCCTTCCTTTTAAATTGGATTTTTGCCAGATTTTTACTGCTTGCATTAAACCTTTTGAAATGGTTGAAGGATATCCACTGTTTGAGTAAAAAAAAAAAAAAAAAAAACACATTTTGATTCGTGTGCCAGACACTGAAAACTAGAGACTAAATTTAGCTTTGCTGTCAACGTTATGAACATGCTAAAAACAGCTCCACACTTTCAAAAGGATCATTTGAAGTGCCTGAGCAGCTTAAACACAACATGTATGTTCAATTCTCAAGATCCTCTGGATTCATATGCATGCCTGAGCATAACTGTTCCCAAGATATTTAAAGAAATTCCATTTCCTTATAAGGGTTTCATATAGAGATGCACACAAATGAACGCCCTGAGCGAGTGGAAACCAGAGCGTGTTCAACTGAGCGCAGACTGCCAAGTGCTGATAAACATCTGGATATTGCCCCCATTGTGGTTTGAAATATAATTGGAGTAGAAATAAATAAATAACAAAAATGTGATCTTGTCATGAGCTTAGGAACACATGCCTCTGTTGTACTTATGAAGAAGGATGAATTCAATTAGGTTTTAAAGTCTCAGATGCATTCTCAAGTGCTTTTGCAAAAAAAAAAGAAAAAGAAAAAAACATCTCACAACTCTGGGATTTCTGGCAACACTATTGGAGAAGAATCTCTCCACATGAGTGGTCTTTCCCTTGGGTTTGTGACGATTGCTGAAGTTTTCAACCCTCGCTCAAGTGCTTCCACTGGCGCAGAATATCAAAGCTGCATTAGTTTTGTTTCTCTTAAATTACGATATTCTAACGGTCCATTTAACTAAGCAAAGTTTAAGAAGAGCGATATGAAATACAATTATGCCTCAGTGATATATCAGTAGCGTGGGTTTCTCCAGAGCCATGGTGTACGTTAGCATGGTACAGACCTAATGGGGCTTGAGGAATCGTTTCTGGAAGCCCTATATAATTAGTTCCTTTCCTGACAGCATATAATGCTCCTGGTGAAATGGTCTCCAATGTATTTCACAAATCGGTGAAGAGGGGAGAATGAACCGCCTGGCCTTGCAAAAGCAGAAAAACACGGACAGCTCGTTCCAGCAGAGCCGGTGTTTTGAAACATTAATGTCTGTGAAGCACTAAAGCTGCAGCTGTTTGACTCTGTGTGGCACGTCATGACACATTTTATCAGCAACTCAATCTCATCTAAACCTCTATGCAACATGTTTGTACTGTGTGTGGCGTTCATTTTCTTGTGCATGTAGATTCTATTTTTGTAGTCAAATAATAACATTTAAACAGCATCTACAATGTAAGTGATGTAAGTGCAAATCAATTCGCTTTCAAATTAATTCTTATATAGTATTAAAGGGGTGGTATAATGCACTTTTCACAAGATGTAAAATATGTCTTTGATGTCCCCAGAGTGTGTGTGTGAAGTTTTAGCTCAAAATAGATATTTTTACATAGCATGTTAAAATTGTCACTTTTTGAGGGTGAGCAAAAAAACGCAACGTTTTGTGTCTGTTCCATGCAAATTTGCATAAATGCAAATGAGCTGCTGCTCCCGGCACAGGGGGCGGAGCTTCAACAGCTGCACTCACACAGACATGCACTGAAAATTGTAAAAACTTTTAGCCTTTTATGTTCAAACTGGAGTCAGACAATGATGGAGAGACTCAAGAAGAAGTGACAACATGTAGAAGCAACAGGACATTTCTGAATGGTTAGTTGATGAATTTATGAGCTGATGTGTAGTTATCTTCAAGTCATTGATTAGCATATTCTGACATGATAATCTATAAATCGTGTTCAGGGGGGCGGGGTTTATGTAAATTCTAGGGTTTGTGATGTCACTAACCCGGGAGGAATGTGGTGTAGTCTCTACCAGCCGTTTGTTGTAGTCCTTAAAAAGTGATTTCTTTAAAAGCAAATCTCTCCCTTTGCTCTGAATTTTGAGCGTTGTAACTTTGCAGATGTTGTTTATGATCAAACAGCAACATTACACACTAACTAAAGTTAGAAAAGTGAAATTATAATCAACCACCCCTTTAAAGATTTGGCAAGATATCAAAAAAGAAAAGAAAATATTATAAAATTGGTATCAATATTGCTAAGGATTCAACATTTGCACCAAATACTATAGCTTTAAAGCTTGGACTAAAACAAGGCCTCACAGCATACTGTACTTTTTTACATAAAGGAAAAGTGTTGGATTTTGACACAAACGTGAATACTTATGTAATCAAGATTTTCATAGGTACTTACAAATAAGACTATACACATAAGATATAATATTATAAAGGACTATAATGACAAGGAAAATAATAATATTCTAGTCTTACAATGTTTATTTCAATATATAAATCGGGTGACATGACAGAAATAATTACAAAATGATTTGAAAGTCTACAAGACTGTAAATGAGAAAATACCCAATAAATTAAAAATAAATGGGAAATTTGAAATCCTAGACGAAGACTAGATTAATCACAGTGGAAGACAAAACATTTCTCAACATGGAGAAAATTCGGTTGGAGAAATATCACTATATTTTTCCTCACCCCTGAGCAGAAGAGATATCAAAACAAAAATGCAATCTGCAGGAGAATGTGCGGCTCGAATGAAGCCAATCATAGCCATATATCCTGGGATATAGTTCAGAAAGTTCAGAAATATTGGCAAGAAATCCATAACAGTTTAGAGAGCATCCAATTTAGATTTTTAACTCTATACTTTGGTCTTACAAATCTTAAATTAGAAGACAAATCTGATCAATATGTGATGAGGATTCTGTTGAAAAATAGGGTTACGGAAGAAATAAGGAATGAAAGAATAATAGCTTGAATAAAAATAAAAGTAAGCATATTGGTAATAGAGTATGTCTAGAGTAAAATATACCATCCAGGTTCCTTTTGTATATGGGGGGGGGGGGGGGGATAACGATATAAGAAGCCAAAACTGATAGGCAGATCTGAGTAATAAATATACAACTATTTATTATTTTGTTTATTTAATTACAAAAAAAGGCTGCATTACTGAAATAGCTAGCATTACTTTGCAACATATTGTATTGCTACCACAATTGATGTATTTTCTGTCCTTTTTTTCCTTATAATTATATATATATATATATATATATATATATATATATATATATATATATATATATATATATATATATATATATATATATATGTGTGTAATATTTATTTATTTATTTATTTATTTATTTATTTTTGCCAATAAATTTAATTGTCGATTATCTGTTATCAAATATTTCAGGTACCATCCAACTGTAAGGGAATGTTGAAATTACTGTAATAAAAACATAATATAAAAAATACTGTAAATTAATTACTTTTTTAAAGTTAAGTATGGGATTACTTTTCATTCATCTGTAATTTGTTACAGTGCTGATGTAATTACATTTAATTCTGTATAGACTATAGAACAATTTTATGTAGTGGAGTTAACGTCAAAATTTAACATATAATGTAACATATAATCTCCCATTAAATACTTTGGTCAATTCCTGTAATTTATATTATTTATTTTAAAGCCAATTTTGATGTCATGATGATAACGGTTTAGCGAATTCGCCTCTGAATGCTTCATGCTAGAAAACCTGTGTATGCTGATATAACAGCAAAATACATAATCCATCATAACCAGTACTTTTTCATCCAGAGTAAGTGAGCAGGGAAGATTTTGGCTGAGCAAACTCAATATTCAACAGAAGAGGGACTCGGAACAAAGTGAATTGTGGGAGCGAGGTTTACTTGGCATCCTTGACACACCGGCGTGAGGAAGCTGAGGAAATAAATAAATGAAAAGAGATGAAATAAAATTGCTGTTGATCCCATATAGCCCTTTCAGGACTGTCCGCGGGGACGTTCGGGCACCTCTTCTGACTGTCCATCTAAAAAGAGCAAGTTTCCAATCAGTCATCTGCACCGACGTGATGAAATTACCCAGAGTGCCAGCCTTTCCCCTGATGATGGAGGAAGAGCGGGACGTCCTCAGAGAATCACCCAGCTCTCTCTGACAGTCACTTCAGCTGACACCGGCCCATCACAACAATGCTTACTTATTCATGCTGGCTTCCAGGAACTACACGTGTGGTTTCCGATTGCAGGATTGAAGAGGAAATCTTCCTGTCACAGCGTCAAGGCCACACGGGATTGCAAATGGCGCGATGCTCTGTCAAACGCAGCTGGTTTTTGAGATTATACTACGTTCTGATCGATGCACTGACATTCATGTGCTGCGCTGATGGATACGAATGAATTATTTAAATCAGGGATGAGAAATGTCAGTCCTGGAGGGATGCTGTCCTGCAGAGTTTAGCTTCAACCCTGAAAAACCCTCACCTGACTGTAGCCTTAGTTCTACCAGAAAGACTCGGGAGGCAAAATAACGTAACAAGTATGCATTTATTAACAGCCCAGCAAGCGAGTATTATGATATAAAGTTCTTTGGCATAGACCCCGTTTGTAGCTCGCCATCCGAGGGTACGGATCTGCATTTCCTGCCTAAAGACGAGGGCAGGGGCGCAGCCAACCCCCGGGGAGATATGGGAAGGGACCATCCTGGTGGCAGTGGGGAGGACAGAGGTATGGGAAGGGACCATCCTAGTGGTGGTGGTGGTGGGAGTGGGGAGTGGGGAGTGAGGAGTGAGGAGTGAGGACTGGGGACTGGGGAGTGGGGAGTGGGGAGTGAGGAGTGGGGAGTGGGGAGTGGGGAGTGAGGAGTGAGGAGTGAGGAGTGGGGAGTGAGGAGTTGGGAGTGAGGAGTGAGGAGTGAGGAGTGGGGAGTGAGGAGTGAGGAGTGAGGAGTGAGGAGTGGGGAGTGGGGAGTGGGGAGTGGGGAGTGGGGAGTGGGGAGTGGGGAGTGAGGAGTGGGGAGTGGGGAGTGGGGAGTGAGGAGTGAGGAGTGAGGAGTGGGGAGTGAGGAGTGAGGAGTGGGGAGTGGGGAGTGAGGAGTGGGGAGTGGGGAGTGGGGAGTGGGGAGTGAGGAGTGAGGAGTGGGGAGTGGGGAGTGGGGAGTGGGGAGTGGGGAGTGGGGAGTGGGGAGTGAGGAGTGAGGAGTGGGGAGTGGGGAGTGGGGAGTGGGGAGTGGGGAGTGGGGAGTGGGGAGTGAGGAGTGAGGAGTGAGGAGTGGGGAGTGGGGAGTGAGGAGTGAGGAGTGGGGAGTGGGGAGTGGGGAGTGAGGAGTGGGGAGTGGGGAGTGAGGAGTGGGGAGTGGGGAGTGGGGAGTGGGGAGTGAGGAGTGAGGAGTGGGGAGTGGGGAGTGGGGAGTGAGGAGTGAGGAGTGAGGAGTGAGGAGTGGGGAGTGGGGAGTGGGGAGTGGGGAGTGAGGAGTGAGGAGTGGGGAGTGGGGACTGGGGACTGGGGACTGGGGAGTGGGGAGTGGGGAGTGGGGAGTGGGGAGTGGGGAGTGGGGAGTGGGGAGTGGGGAGTGAGGAGTGAGGAGTGGGGAGTGGGGAGTGGGGAGTGGGGAGTGGGGAGTGGGGAGTGGGGAGTGGGGAGTGGGGAGTGGGGAGTGAGGAGTGGGGAGTGAGGAGTGGGGAGTGGGGAGTGGGGAGTGGGGAGTGAGGAGTGAGGAGTGAGGAGTGAGGAGTGGGGAGTGGGGAGTGGGGAGTGGGGAGTGAGGAGTGAGGAGTGGGGAGTGAGGAGTGAGGAGTGAGGAGTGGGGAGTGGGGAGTGGGGAGTGGGGAGTGGGGAGTGGGGAGTGAGGAGTGAGGAGTGAGGAGTGAGGAGTGAGGAGTGAGGAGTGGGGAGTGAGGAGTGAGGAGTGAGGAGTGGGGAGTGGGGAGTGAGGAGTGAGGAGTGAGGAGTGGGGAGTGCAAGGGCAAGGGCAAGGGCAAGGGCAAAGGCAAGGGCAAAGGCAAGGGCAAAGGCAAGGGCAAAGGCAAGGGCAAAGGCAAGGGCAAAGGCAAGGGCAAGGGCAAGGGCAAAGGCAAGGGCAAGGGCAAAGGCAAGGGCAAGGGCAAAGGCAAGGGCAAGGGCAAAGGCAAGGGCAAGGGCAAGGGCAAGGGCAAGGGCAAGGGCAAGGGCAAGGGGAAGGGACCATCCTGGTGGTGGTGGTGGTGGGGAGGACGGAGGGGAAGGGACCATTCCTGGTGGTGGTGGGGAGGATGGAGGGGGAAGGGACCATCCTGGTGGTGGTGGGGAGGATGGAGGGGGAAGGGACCATCCTGGTGGTGGTGGGGAGGATGGAGGGGAAGGGACCGTCCGGATGGTGGTGGGGAGGAGGGGAGGGGAGGGGAGGGGAGGGGAGGGGAGGGGAGGGGAGGGGAGAGGAGGGGAGGGGAGGGGAGGGGAAGGGACCATCCTGGTGGTGGTGGGGAGGACGGAGGGGAAGGGACCATCCGGATGGTGGTGGGGAGGACGGAGGGGAAGGGACCATCCAGATGGTGGTGGGGACGATGGAGGGGAAGGGACCATCCTGGTGGTGTTTGGGAGGACGGAGGGGAAGGGACCATCCTGGTGGTGGGGAGGATGGAGGGGAAAGGACCATACTGATGGTGGTGGGGAGGATGGTGGGGAAGGGACCATCTTGGTGATGGTGGCAGAGGATGGAGGCGAAGGGACCATCCGGGTGGTGGTGGGAAGGGACCATCCAGATGGTGGTGGGGAGGATGGAGGGGAAGGGACCATCCGGGTGGTGGTGGGAAGGATGGAGGGGAAGGGACCATCCAGATGGTGATGGGGAGGATGGAGGGGAAGGGACCATCCTGGTGGTGGTGGTGGCGGCGGAGGATGGAGGCGAAGGGACCATCCGGGTGGTGGTGGGGAGGATGGAGGGGAAGGGACCATCCTGGTGGTGGTGAGGACGACGGAGGGGAAGGGCCCATACTGATGGTAGTGGGGAGGATGGAGGTGAATGTAAGCGTCAGCATCTGCGAACTCAGACATGTGTAAGTACTGATCTTTTATACTACAATTATTAGAATAAGATTGGATAGATGAGAAGGTAATAAGTGACGTAACAATTGAATCTTCCCGGCAGAACTTACGCTAAAGCTTTCATTGACCCTGAAGACATTGATTAGCTTGTTCAGGTGTGTATGATCAGGGTTGGAACTAAACTCTGCAGGACAGTGGCCCTCCAGGACCGACATTCCCCATCCCTGATTTATATAAAGTATGCTGTGGACTAAATATGTGCATCTGATAATTTATTTCAATTTACTGATTATTGCTTTATAAATGTGAAATGATATAACCCTACAAGCCTACTGTATCATATCTGCCTCTAAATTATGCACATGAAGAAAAAAAACTGTTGCACACAATCTACTCTATGCCTTCTGTCGTCTGCCAAGCCATGTAACATGTCTTTTTGCTGTGAATTTTTTACTGAATGTATGAAGTAAAGATAAGAATAACTTTTATATTGTTAGCAATATTTCAAGACAAAGCAACTTTAGGTTTACTTGTTTCTCCATATAAACCTTTTATTTTTTAGAAAAATCATAAGAATCAAATATGATCATCAGGCTTTTGAGGAAGGTTTATTTGTTCATTTCTCAATTGTTATTGTGTTGCATTGCATTATATGTTTTTTCATAAATCTAACCACTTAAATATCATCTAACTAAGATATTATTGTGAGAAACAGAGTGATGACTGATATTTATATGCATATTTTTATGTAAGTAGTTGGCTATACTGTTATAAAGACCTCAATTATTTACATTGCAAGCGATAAGAATTATTTTTGACCCAGAAAATATTAATGCTTTGAAAATGGAAATGGAACATCCTAATAACTAATTAAAAATGCACTGAACTTACATATTTCTCAGCTTGTTGAGGAGAGATCTGACATTAAAGGCAATAGCAATGCACCAACAACCACACAGCAGAAGGAACACAACCACAGTGTTCTGAGGGCTGAGTGAGTTTAATGTTCAGTTTCTGATGCTGCATGGGTAATTCAGTCTGAGACTTTCTCGCTGAGTGAGTTTAATGTTCAGCTTCTGGTAATTAGACACATTCGAATATTAAAAATAATAAAAACCCTGAACACTGAAACATTATGTGCTGAAATGTGGTACACTCAAGTTCAAATTATAGTTACATCCCATGCTATATTTTACCTTTTAATGTCTAATAATACAGGGTTTCAGAAATCTTATTAGAGATGTACTGTGATAATTAGTAGCGCTTGATTAGTTGAACACCTAGCAATTACCGGTCTTGTTTTAGTATTATGTATATGATATTATAGTCACTATTCAAATTTTGAATTAGCTTTTAATTTCACGTTTTCATTTTAAAGGAATAGTTCACCCAAAAAAATAAATTCTGACATAATTTACTCACCCTCATGTTGTTCCAAACCTGTACGAGTTACACAAAAGAAGATATTTTGAAGAATGTTGGTAACCAGAACGTTGATGGTAGCCATTGACTTCCATAGTATTTTTCAATGGCTACCGTCAACACACTGTTTACCGACATTCTTGGTATTCTTGGAGGGTGAATAAATGATGGCAAAATTGTAATATTTGGGTGAACTATCCCTTTAAGTTTAGTAAATACTGGAAACTTGCCAACAGTCACAATAATAGGAAAACTATCAGACCAAGTTGGACATTAGTGGTGAGTTTTGCAATCAAAATCCACTTGCATTTGCTTCAGAAAGTGTCATTCTTTTCATGTCTATATTCAGATTCCATAACAAACGGAATGTTTATAGGCTTAGTTAAAAAAATCAAGGCTCCAGGTTTCCCATGTTAAGCGCTCCTACACTGCAGTCATAATGGGCATTTGACAGGGTTTGCCAGAGAGCATCTGTATCTCGCTCGGCTATTTTTTGCCTCTTCCTGTATGTCTCAATCTGTAAATTGATTTCTCTGTAAATCATCTGCTTCAGACACAATATGATCCTAGATTACTTAGAAATGCCCATAATATCTCCTCGGGCCTCAAACGGAAGACGAGAGCTTTCAGTAAAGCATGCGTACATAATTGCATTTCTCACATTATCTCCTGATTTTTTAGGGGTTTGGCTGTAGAAAACCATCACTATTGCTATTGCTCATCAGCCTGAGCACATCTGCACACTAACAGTTTCTTAATTTCTGTCATGTTTGCATGCACACAACACAACTGATCACATACAATTTCGATAAAAAAACAAACAAACATAGAATTATACTACATTACATTAAAAAAAAGTAAAATAAATAAATAAATCAACCTAGAATCGTGACAGCAACTTTTGCAGAGGCGTGAAACCCTCGCAATTTCACCTGAAAATCTAGTGGACTGCTGATGGGAAGGAAGGAAACACTTCCGAGGTCTGAGGCGTGTAATGGGAATCCAGTGCTCAGCGTGTAACTTGCCCTTTACAGTGATCCAAGACTTCACTTCACCAGTCAGGAAACCCGTTTTAGCTTCAGAAGGCTTCATCTCTTGGTTCATGTCCTGGTTATGCTTTAGCTTTGAAGAGGAAACTTATTTGCTGGAGACAAACACTTGACCGTCTGAGACAGGTCAGATCTACACATGTACTCACCCTCACACTGGGTTCAAGAGTACGCTATATTGTTGAAGTCTGTCAAAATATGGTCCAATTCATTATTTGAAGATTGTTTTGCACTCACTCTGTAGGGACCGAGCTTGCTTGTGTATTAGTTTTGTCAACAGTTGCCATAACCATTATTTCTCAGCGGCAAGGAGAGCAAATCAAAACCACTGCATGAAACATGAGGCAAAGCTAAATCTATTCATATTTCCTTGTCTTGTTTCCTGTGCTTGAAATGTCGTTTGAAATGGTCAACGAGGCAAAATAGTTGCACAACAGCCTGTAATTGGATTTGGACATCCCAGAGCAAGAACATCTGCTTGACGCCTTTATAAATCTGTCCTTTAGGTTGGTTTTGGGCAAAAACTACAAAATAAATTTGATGTGGATTATTCGTATTCAAAAAATCCTGAGGGACAAAGCCTCTTTGAGGAGACTGCAAAGTTCTGTGGGGATGAGATCATAAAATAATTCCACTCATGACATAGATAGATAGATAGATAGATAGATAGATAGATAGATAGATAGATAGATAGATAGATAGATAGATAGATAGATAGATAGATAGATAGATAGATAGATAGATAGATAGATAGATAGATAGATAGATAGATAGATAGATAGATAGATAGATAGATAGATAGATAGATAGATAGATAGATAGATAGATAGATAGATAGATAGATAGATAGATAGATAGATAGATAGATAGATAGATAGATAGAATAAAATAAAAAATATCTGTATATATAAATTAATTAAACTATATTAAATTAATTATTAAATTAATATTAATTAATTAAACATACATGTATACATGTATACATAAATATATATACAGCGGGGGAAATAAGTATTGAACACATCATCATTTTTCTCAGTAAATATATCTCCAAAGGTGCTACTGACATGAAATTTTCACCAGATGTTGGTAACAACCCAAGTAAGCCATACATACAAAGAAACAAACAAAAATAAGTTCAGAAATTAAGTTATGTGTAATAATGTGAAATGACACAGGGAAAAAGTATTGAACACATGAAGAAAGGGAGGCGCAAAAAGGCATGGAAAGCCAAGACAACTGCTGACACCTTACAGTAATTAAAAAGCAATCATCTGATTATTCTTTTCACTCCTCTGTCAGAAATCTTGCGAGGAGCACTGGTCGAGGCAAATTTATGGTGAAATTATTGTCTTTCCACTTCCGTATTATGGCCCCAAAAGTGCTCACTGGACCATTCAGAAGCGTAGAATGGCGCCTATAACCAATGCCATCATTATGTTTTGCAACAATTAGGTTGCGAAGGTCTTGTGACAGCTCTTTGCTTTTACCCATCATGAGATGTGTCTTGTGTGACACCTTGGCAATGAGACCTTTTTGTAGGCCATCATTTGGGACTGAACCAGCTGTTATTAATTTCCACTGAAAGGGGGCTGGATTGCTTTTTAATTACTGTAAGTTTTCAGCAGTTGTCTTGGCTTTCCATGCCTTTTTGCGCCTCCCTTTCTTCATGTGTTCAATATTTTTCCCTGTGTCATTTCACATTATTACACATAACTTAATTTCTGAACTTATTTTTGTTTGTTTCTTTGTATATATGGCTTACTTGGGTTGTTACCAACATCTGGTGAAAATTTCATGTCAGTAGCACCTTTGGAAATATATTTACTGAGAAAAATGATGACGTGTTCAATACTTATTACCCCCGCTGTGTATATATTAATTAATTAATTAATACTTAGAAATATATTCAAATAAAATCCATCCACTTATTCACAATAAACATCTAAATAAATAAATAAGTAAATAAATACAATATAAAAAAATTAATAAAATAAAATAAAATAAAATAAAATAAAATAAAATAAAATAAAATAAAATAAAATAAAATAAAATAAAATAAAATAAAATAAAATAAAATAAAATAAAATAATAATATATTGACTCAATATGACAGTTTTGAAAAGTACTTTTAGGCAGAACATTAGTATTGGGAATAGTCGCAACCCTTGAACACCCACCGGCTTTGATATTTCACAGAGTTTTAATGCCATTGCAAGTTTCACCACGCCAGCTCCTCCAAACTTGAGCTGTGCGGAATTAAAAAGTGAGTGATGTTGAAACCTGTACTTTGTGAAAAATTTGCTTTCTCCCTTAAGCCGTCCTGCTGGGAAAAGAGCACAAGATTTGTCGAGTCTGTGAGGGTGACCAGAATCAAAGAAAGAAGCTTTTCGCTCTGATGTAATCAATCCTTTGTGGCTTTCCCCCCCAGTAACATCTGTGATTCACTGGCTCTCCCACACTGAGCAAAGTGCCCGCATTTGTCTAATCCTAAAGAGTTACTCATCGAGCTATGCTTAAAAACAGGTCAGGATGAGGCAAAGTGGGAGATTGAACCCGACTAATGTATTAAAAGAGGAGTAATGCGGCCTAATGGACGGCCGCTTCGAGAGAGATGAATGTTTCTCATCTGCGTCATCTATGGAAGCCTTGACTCATCTCCCATTGTGGATAGATCTTGGTGCAATGGATCACGGGATTATCGCAACGCGATTTTAAGCAGCACAACTGTTTTCAACATTGATAATTATCAGAAAGGTTCATTGAGCAGCAAATCATCATATTAGAATGATTTCTGAAGGATCATGTGACACTGAATGAGCAATGATGCTGAAAATTCAGCTTTGATCACAGGATATAAATTACATGTTAAAATATATTACAATAGAAAACAGTTATTTTAATATTTCAGTTTTTACAGTATTTCTGATCAAATAAATGCAGCCTCGGTGAGCAGAAGAGACATTACAAAACATTAGCAGTGATGCACATTGTTGTTTATTTGAATGGCGAATCGTTTAGTTACATCCACTACAGCTACAAAGTCATTTTCGTTAGTTATTTCGTAAAAGCACCAATGTTACACATAATGTGTTTAAAAGACAGATAGAGAATAAAAAAAAAAAAACCTGGCGTTCCAATTCAGACTTAATCCCGCAGCCTTTCAAAAGCCTTAACGGCATCAGGATTTTTCAATAATGCATCAAAAAAAACACAAGGCCCCATAGGAGGCCGAGGCGGTAATCAAAAAGTGGGAGTTAAAGAATTTCTAAATAGGGTCCTATAAATAGCAAAGGAATGAAAAAATGAGGGCATGGAAAATGGATGAAGGATCAAATCCCTAGGAGGAGGCAAAAGCGCTGGAAGATAAAGGACGAATGTTGCTTCCCAGGCTGGCAGAGTGGGCAGCCGTACGGAGAGAAGCCCTCCATCCGACAATTCACATTCATGACCATAAAAACCATCAAACGTCTGAGATCTGTCCAAGATCAGCGCCATGCACAAATCTCAAATGTGATTAATTAAAGCAAAACCGATTCGCTACAATGAATCATCAATGACTTCTCTAGTAACTGATTATATGTAATCTGGATTATGTAATCAGATTCCAAAAAAAAAAATAAGTGCATGAAAATAGATCGTTTTAAAATGCTTATAACCAGATTAAAGTTACTTCTTTTATAGATTGCATGTTATTCGCACAATGGCGGCTGCTCATAATTTAATGATTTTTCCATCTGTAAAAAAATATGTTATGACAACATATTTTTTTAGTACACATTGCTTTAACTCACCAATATACTGTAAATTAAGCGATTTTCAAGTTATACGAGATTCAACTAATTTTTTTAAGTCAGTTTAATGTAATTTAAGGCAGCAACTTTTTTTATTATTTTTTTACAATGGAAAGTTATGTACGTTCAAGTCTTTTAATTGGGAAAATTAAAAGTAATTAATTAAGTGAATAGTTTAACAACATATAGCATGTTCGTAGTTTTATGATTTCATTTAAAGTGCACATTTCTTTGTGTTTTATTTAGGTGTTTTTGTGCAAACTTTTTTATTTAGATTGTTTTTATTTTTATGATTTAATTACTAATTAGCTATATAAATTTACAAACCCCCTGCAGTTCCTTCGTAAACCCAAGGTTGGCAAACCCTGGCGTAATATGATCTTTAATGGAGTTCATGGTGTTGAAAAAAAAAAAAAAAAATATATATATATATATATATATATATATATATATATATATATATATATATATATATATATATATATATATATATATATATATATATATATATATATATATATATATATATACACTCACCTAAAGGATTATTAGGAACACCATACTAATACTGTGTTTGACCCCTTTTCGTCTTCAGAACTGCCTTAATTCTACGTGGCATTGATTCAACAAGGTGCTGAAAGCATTCTTTAGAAATGTTGGCCCATATTGATAGGATAGCATCTTGCAGTTGATGGAGATTTGTGGGATGCACATCCAGGGCACGAAGCTCCCGTTCCACCACATCCCAAAGATGCTCTATTGGGTTGAGATCTGGTGATTGTGGGGGCAATTTTAGTACAGTGAACTCATTGTCATGTTCAAGAAACCAATTTGAAATGATTCGAGCTTTGTGACATGGTGCATTATCCTGCTGGAAGTAGCCATCAGAGGATGGGTACATGGTGGTCATAAAGGGATGGACATGGTCAGAAACAATGCTCAGGTAGGCCGTGGCATTTAAACAATGCCCAATTGGCACTAAGGGACCTAAAGTGTGCCAAGAAAACATCCCCCACACCATTACACCACCACCACCAGCCTGCACAGTGGTAACAAGGATGATGGATCCATGTTCTCATTCTGTTTACGCCAAATTCTGACTCTACCATCTGAATGTCTAAACAGAAATCGAGACTCATCAGACCAGGCAACATTTTTCCAGTCTTCAACTGTCCAATTTTGGTGAGCTTGTGCAAATTGTAGCCTCTTTTTCCTATTTGTAGTGGAGATGAGTGGTACCCGGTGGGGTCTTCTGCTGTTGTAGCCCATCCGCCTCAAGGTTGTGCGTGTTGTGGCTTCACAAATGCTTTGCTGCATACCTCGGTTGTAACGAGTGGTTATTTCAGTCAAAGTTGCTCTTCTATCAGCTTGAATCAGTCGGCCCATTCTCCTCTGACCTCTAGCATCAACAAGGCATTTTCGCCCACAGGACTGCCACATACTGGATGTTTTTCCCTTTTCACACCATTCTTTGTAAACCCTAGAAATGGTTGTGCGTGAAAATCCCAGTAACTGAGCAGATTGTGAAATACTCAGACCGGCCCGTCTGGCACCAACAACCATGCCACACTCAAAATTGCTTAAATCACCTTTCTTTCCCATTCTGACATTCAGTTTGGAGTTCAGGAGATTGTCTTGAACAGGACCACACCCCTAAATGCATTGAAGCAACTGCCATGTGATTGGTTGATTAGATAATTGCATTAATGAGAAATTGAACAGGTGTTCCTAATAATCCTGTAGGTGAGTGTATGTATATATATATATATATATATATATATATATATATATATATATATATATATATATATATATATATATATATATATATATATATATATATATATATATATATATATATATATATATATATATATATATATATATATATATTCATTCTATTTGTACTTTTTTATATCAATATGATACAATATTCTTATTCATATCAATGTGATTAACAAATCAAGTCAAAAGTAATCTATAAGTAATCCAAAAGTAATCCGATAATGTTACCTAAAATGTGTTTTGATACAGATTACACATTATAATGTGTAACAGATTTCATTACTAATTATAATTGTGTCATGCACTTTTGAAACATACTGTAAATAATCGACCCATCACTGCAAACTGACGAAACAGTTTACAATCTGCAGTTCACATCAGTTTCTGTGAGACCGTGCTCTTCAGGGAAAGCGGATGGACTTGACTAACTTCACTTCACAGCCAACGGAGTACAAAAAGAGATCCATTCATCACGTGACGGTTCGGCTTTTAGGAAAAGAGATACTGCGGACCGATCGATATTTATCCCGCCGAGCTGAAGGTGTTTCTGGGGATTAGCTGCCAAATCTGCGGTGCCTATCAGAGTGATAAATAAAGTCGTGTGTATATGCGCTTGTTTGTGTGTGTTTAAGTGTGTGGGTCTCTGTCAGATACACCTGCCCTCGGAGATAAAGGCAGGAAGACAAGCAAACCATGAGCTGGAGATGATAAAGAAAGCCTCGCTCTACGACCTGACTTCAGATGAGAAGAGAGTCGTTCAATAATACAGATGTGTGTATGAACAGCGCAGGATATTCGTCTCAGAGATAAAAGCGTACATTCATGCGTTTACTAATTGGATGGATGTCATTAAAACATTAAACGGTCTCATTTAACTTAAAAATCAATATGATATAAATGCATACACCATGTATTTAGTATAAAGACAATGAAATATAAAAATTAAGGTTTTGATTTTTTTTTTTTGCCATTGTTTTATGACGTTTAAGCTCTAACTCTTGTCACTGTAATAAAATCAAACTTTAATTATTTTTTCTTTTAATAATCATTAGCGTAGCATGATTATGATTCAAATATTTTTATTCATTAAATATATTTTAAATATTTTAATGTAGTACATTTCACTAAGTTTATGTTTAAATCAAAAATAAAGGTTGTACAATAAAAACTTGTAAAGATATTTTTTTGCATTATTTTATGACAATTTTCACCCAAACGTTCTAATTTAACCCAAAATATTTTATTCTTTATAAACATAAAGGCAGTAAAATAAACACTAAGTTAAATAATAAATCATTATTGATTTTGCATTACATTAATGTATATCATATGTTTAGCCTTTTATAAGGGAACAATTAATTCCTCATTAAATGACCTCAAATGGTCTGAGTGCAAAATACAACCTTTTATTTTCTTAAGTTTGAGGTGAAATATTCCGAAGACACATTTTCATGAAACACTATGTGACTAGAATTGAATAACCATAAAACAGCATTAATCACACGACACCTTCATCACAGGCCCAAATTATTACATGCTGATATGCTAATTATTAATTAATGCTAATGCAGTCAACTAAGTGTGTAAACATATTATCCATTTAAAAGCCGAACATAATTAATACCGGTACTGTGAATGGGTTTGATTTCGTCTACAAAACTTTTCATGTTTAAATGGCTGAAAAGCCATAATGCCTGTATATTTCATTTATTAATGGCACTGCTTAAGTATTAATGGTTCTGTTCACTATTAATGAAAATTCCTTTGGCCCAAAACAGCATCTATAATCAGATTCTATCGCAGCTCGCCGGCGTAATTAACAAACAGTCAGCGGTGTAGGCCAGCTATGTTCATCAAAGTCTCAGCGCTGGTGAGTTCAACACAAGCTCTCTGAGAGGTGGGCAGGAAAACACGTTTGGAGTGGACTTGGAGCCGTCAGAGAAAAATAATGTAGGTTATCAGCGGGCAGTAACTCAACGTGAAGGGTTTGTTATGTCACAGGATTGCTGTGGGTTGGTTTGCATACAGGTTGGCGTAGAAACTTCCAGCATGACACGTCCTCGTCTCTCAGGAACACCAGTGTGCAAACCAGCGGAGGGATTCGTCTCGCAGTCGTTCACTGAGATACTCCGTTCACACTCTCATAGGAGCGAAAGAAAATCACATATGAGATCTCTTTAACAGCTCTAATGCTTCTCGGATAGCAATGAAATTGGCTGAATTTTTTTTTTTTTTTTCAGCATTTGCAAAAGAGAGTTTCAACAGACTTCAAAAGTCAGAGATCTCATTATGAAATCAAACATTTCTCATCTGAGCTACTATTCACATTCATTGCATGGGTCTGTACACTCAAAAAAAAAAAGTCTTACATTTAAGAGTATCTATTTGAATTGCAAATACAATTACCATTAACTTGGATTACACAGTTTTAACATAAACTAATACCCCTAATGTGATGCATATGTGTCACTCATACATACATTAAACAGTTATGAAACAGCTAAGATTTCTGCATTAAAAAAAAATATATATATATATATATATATATTTACAGTGTGTATATATATATGTGCATCTAGTTGATTTGGTTTACATAATATTTTCAGGAACAAGCAATATCTAATTAGTTGAAATGGATGAGATTGAAAGAAACTGGATTTATTGATGATAAATACTGTAAGACTTTACAATAGGGTCCCATTAGTTAACATTATTAAATGCATTAGTTAACATTAACTAACAATGAGCAATATGCTTTTTACAGTATTTACTCTTTATATACACACTGATAAAACTTATTTTGTGTTGAAGTAAATACTACAGAGAAAAAACAATGTAATTTACATGAAAAAGTTAGTTCAGGCAATAATAAAAAATAAAAAAAACAAAGTAAATTCTATATTAGTACTCAATTCAAGCGCGTAGAAATGAAAGCATAAATATCAACGTTATCAAATTAAGTAAAATTACTCAACTTTTCTGATACTGGTGTTCCCATCATGCACTAGGCCTTGAAAAATTAATGAGGTTGATTTTTCACAGTTTTCCAGCTGAATTTACACTGTTTTATCATTGCTTTTGTTGTTAGGATTAGTAACTTGCCATTTTGTGACATTTGGAGTTTGGACATTTTCTACTCAAAATGACACATCCACACACAAAAACCATCCATCAAATGTTATCTTCAATGTGTATTGTCTAGGTCTCTGCGTTCATGTAACACATAATTTCTGAAATGTAGGTATAGTGTCTCACACAATTTTTTCAAATATTGTTTTTCAAAATATTGTTTTTTTTCAGTGCACACACACGCGCACACACACACACACACACACACACACACACACACACACACACACACACACACACACACACACACACATATATATAGTACATGCAAACTATATAAAAAGTAAATCCATATGAGCTTGGTCTTCTAAGATCACTGCAAAGTTCATTTAAGTCACACGATTTGCTCAACAGCAAAGTTCCTTCCACACTACATGCAAATCACCAACTTTCGAGAGCGCTAATATTAACCTTCACATAACCTGTGAATATGTACTCCATAGCTCTCCTTCATTACAGCATTTCAAAAACTATATAATTAGTCAGAGCTACATGGTTTCCAGGCGAATTATAGTGGCGGTTTGGAGGGTGTCTGACCCGCATAATTAAGGTCTGAACCCCTAAAGGAAGTCATAACAAGGTTAAAAAGTAGATACTTAACAGCTCTAATTAAAAAAACAAAAACAAAAAAAACACACAAGAACATTTCAGTGACTGCAAAAGTAGATTACAAGTGAGTCAGAGCATATATTTCCACAAACAAGTCCAGTTCGCCACTTCAACAGAACACAGCTCCAGTGCTTTCCTTATCAAAAGACACAAATTACCCATAGAAATCACTTTAGAAAAGTTGACCATCGCTGCATAATCGACCTTTTGCAACACATTTGGGTTATTTCTGCTTTAAGTAGCTTCATATATTTCTTTTCATTTTTAACTTTTCAGTGAGCAGTTTGTAAATGAATCATTTAAACCGGTGTTCTGAACTGATTCAAAAGACCAAAAGTTCTGATTCGGACACAGTTTCCTACTGGTAAACAATTGATCTTCAAAGCTTCATAAGCAACTTCAAATCGACCAGACTTTATATTTATTTTGCCTTGACAGTTAGAAGCTTGAGTTATTCATGAGCAACAAAGTAGACAAAACAAATTTGACTTTTTAGGGCAGATCACTTTGTTTGAACATCAATGAATCTCTTAACACAATAGCTCAAGAGACCGGACTCAACAGATTTGTTTTTAACCTCTTTTTTTTTTTTTTTTTTACTTTACTTTACTGAACCAAGATTCATTTGCAAGTTCAGTTTTCCACAAACAATTCATTCAAAAGATCTGACTCAGAATGATTCGTTCACAAAATTGACTTATCACTAAACATTTTCAAAACTTCAAAGATTTGTTTCTTTGTTCTCTTTTTCCAAGTTGAACTCAGCCAGGTGTCATTCTAGACATCATTTCTATATGAAAATACAATATCTTTGCATTGCATATGTTTATTTACAAACCAAAAGTCATTGAACCAAAAGCCTGGACAATAATGTTGGGATAGAGAGCACAAATCAAAACCAAATGTTGCACACTTACCGTCAAACTTTTTATGTCTGGAGGTAAACACTGTCCGTATGGTGTGGCTGCTCCCATCCACTAATTTCTCGAAATCCAGTTTGCTCTGCTGGCCGAGCCTGTCCTCCATGTCTGAAGTGCAGCAGGTGTAGCCTTGGGAACAAACCCGCAGATGTTCACCTGTGGGACGGGAGAAGGACATATTTCACACGGCCGCACCGGGAGACACGGAGCTCATCACACCAGATCAAACACGCTTCATTAAGCCAGAGCTGCGATGTGTGATTTCCCAAAGCGCACAGAGGATGTGAAGGTGCACCAACTGAAATTAATGGTGCATGTCGCCGCTGGATGTGACATCTTTAATTACGTCAAAGCGACAGATGGATGTTTGAGAGCCGTCCTCAAACTTCCTCCACTCGTGCTTTTTAATGACTGCAAACAAGCAGAAAACTTGTCTGACTGTCAGTGTGAGAATGTATTTCCCGTCTATTTTTGAAATTCATGCTTGACAGGCTGTATTACATTACAATATGTTCAGTGTGATGTTTTAAATAGCTTCCCTGTCGAGAAAAAGTCTACACCAGGTTCAAGCAAGCATAAAAATGAAGCATAATGTGAAGCATCTATGTGAAACAGGATTTTTTTTTTTTTTCAATAATAAAGTCAAATCAAATTAAAGCTACACTGAAAAAAAAAAATCCCAAGACATGATTTATACTAAGAGTGTGTATTTCTTTAATATCAGTTGTTAATTGCAGCAGTCTATTTAAAAATGTTTAATTAATCTGAATTAATTATTTAAAAAATCGGTTTGAATGAATGATTCAATGACTCACTTATAATATTTCATGTGTTTTATTACTGGATGATTCAGCGTTTTTACACAAATCTCTTGAATGAATGATGCAATGACGCACTCAAAGACTTCACTTGTTTCATTACTGGATGATTCAGTGTTTTTGAATGAATCTCTTGAATGAATGATTCAATGACTCGTTCATAAAGACTTCACTTGTTTCATTACTGGATGATTCAGTGTTTTTGAATGAATCTCTTGAATGAATGATTCAATGACTCGTTCATAAAGACTTCACATGTTTCATTACTGGATGATTCAGCGTTTTTGAATGAATCTCTTGAATGAATGATTCAATGACTCGTTCATAAAGACTTCACTTGTTTCATTACTGGATGATTCAGCGTTTTTGAATGAATCTCTTGAATGAATGATTCAATGACTCGTTCATAAAGACTTCACTTGTTTCATCACTGGATGATTCAGTGTTTTTGAATTAATTTCTTGAATTAATGATTCAATGACTCATTCATAAAGGCTTCACTTGTTTCATTATTGGATGATTCAGCGTTTTTAAACAAATCTCTTAAATGAATGATTCAGTGACTAACTCATAAAGACTTCACTTGTTTCATTACTGGATGATTCAGCGTTTTTGAAAGAATCTCTTGAATGAATGATTCAATGGCCAACTCATAAAGACTTCACTTGTTCATTACTGGTTGAATCAGCATTTTTGCAGTTTCAATGAATGATTCAATGACTCACTCATAAATATTTCACTTGTTTCATCACAGTGTTTTTTTAACTAATCTCTTGAATGAATGAGTAAATGACTCACTCATACAGACATCACTTGTTTCATTACTGGATTATTCAGTGTTTTTGTACGAATCTCGAATGAATGATTCATTGGCTCACACCTACTGGTGTAAGGATGTAATCGATATAATCGTTATTATAAGCATCACATTACTCTCAAAAGGTGATTTGCTCTATTTTGATCACTATTGTAGACATCAATGTTTATATCTGAACTATAAACTTTTATCTTAGTAGCCTTCGGTGATAATATGAATATTTGTAACACAGACATAATGAAACTGTGATTGAGAAGACTGTTTGTGAAGCGGTGTTATACCTATACTGTACATGATAACTGCTCTCTCTGGGTCAGCGGCAGCGGAAACACAGATCTGAATGTTCCAGGTGTGATTTAGTAAAAGGTTTAATAGACACAGGCAAATTGCTGTCATTTAGGAGTCGTGTTGGTGGATGTCTTAATGAATACATGCAGCTCTAGTCTAAGCAGTATTCTTATCTGAGTTCTTAAAGGGATGGTTCGGAGTAAAATCAACCTAGGGTCCTTTGCACCATGACCTCGAGCGACCATTGGAAAGTTTGTAAGTACATCAGGAGTTTATTTAAATAACACTTGTCTGATGGCTAATGCTACCGCTAACCCGGACGTCGAGGTCACTTCCGTGATTTGGGAAAAGCCCGTAAGTTTGTACTTACAAACTTTCCAATGCCTTGTTTTATAAGTACAGAACCTATTTGTACTACTGTAGAAGTTTGGTGTCATTCTGGGCATTATTAGTGCGGTAATTTACCAGATACATCATTGGATCCATTAGCGCCTGCACTAAGCCATCCGGCTGATATCTTTAAATAAGCTCTAACTTTAATAATGTTCGACCAAGGGGAAAAAGGCTTCTGGGAGGTGTTTGGCTCGAGGTCATGGTGCAAAGGACCCTAGGTTGATTTTACTCCGAACCATCCCTTTAAGAGCACCGAATTCTTTCTGCAACCCAACAATCACACTTTTACAGTATAAATAGCATCCCTCTAGTCAATCTGTCCAGTTTGCATTTTGCACCATCTCAGCATTAAACTTCATGAGTAAAACTCTCCCCAATATTGCTGGATTAAACATGCAGTGAGCCAGACCAACACTGCATCGCCTCTAAACCACAGCCAAAGCGCTTCTGGCACGAGTGGATCCAGGGACAACATAATGTATAGACGAATTGCCAAACTGTGGGCTAATGATACATTTAAAATCACCTCAAATGTTGGCGGGGAATCATAAGTTGCTTGCAGTGAGCAAAAGTGACAAACAAGAGTGTGTTGGTAATGACATGGCAGCCTAGGAGAAAATATCTCATTCTCATTACAGCCAGCTGATTTGAAAAGTAATATCAGACCATTACATACCGAGCGAGGCAGATACTAGCGCTTATTTTCGAGTATATATAAATTGACTTCTGCACTGAGAATATTTTGAGGCCAGTGTGCGATTTTGTGTCTCTCGTGAGTCTACTCGCTTTTAAATGTAATGAGCGAGAAATTGTGCAATTTATGAACGGCCGTATCTGAACACGTCTTTGGTGCGGATAATAGGAAACGGACATTATAAGACTCAATATTCATTGTTGTGACTTTTTCACATTAAAGTTCAATCCCTTTTAAGTCTCGTCAAACATTATGCATGCTTTCAATATCTGGAAGTGGTTGGTTAAGGGTATTTCAAAACATTGTAAAGATTTTCCCCATTTTAAAGTAAAATTGCAAATGAGATCTCTTCAATACTCAAATGTTTCGCCAAGACAGCAATGACAATGACGTTAAATGGAGAAAATGCTTAATGCATGTGAATCATTGTGCCCATTTTTTGCTTTCCTTGAATGGATTTTTAGAAGAAATAAGTTGATACTTACACTACTGGTCAAAAGTTTTTTTTTATGTTTTTGAAAAAAAGTCTGCATTTATTTGATCAAAAATACAGTAGAAATGGTAATATTGTGAAATAATATTACAATTTAAAATGACTGTTACCTGTAATTTATTCCTGTGATCAAAGCTGAATATTCAGCATCATTACTCAGTGTCACATGATCCTTTAGAAATCATTCTAATATGCTGATTTGCTGCTCAAGAAACATTAAAATGCTCAATATCCATTGTATAGCTCTATACTCTAACTACTCTTGACTCATTTGTGTCTATTTATTATTTCTCCAAAATAATTTTAGGAGAAACATCTGAGACAAAGGTGATATTTAAACAAAAAACATGAAGAAGAAGTCCACTAAGGGTTTGGTTAGTGTGGTTCATAAAGCAATCTCACCAGGGTTCGGTTTAATCCAACCAAACATGTCAAGAGTGAACACACACCGTTCCGGAACAAATGAACCAAGAGAACCAACTACAAGTGCGAATAACCCACCCTAAGTCTCCCGAGCTTCACGATGAAATGAAATGCACTGAAGTCTTCCAGCGGGTCAGCAGAATTCTCAAGCACAATAAACATTTCTCAGCTCATGAGACGCTTTCTGTTGATCGTTCGCCTTACCGTGTGCCAACAGCTGGTTTGTGTCAGATGAGCCCGTCACAGATAGTGACAGACGCAGCCCCCATATTTCATCTTAAAAAGATAGAAGTAATTCATGAGGGCAAAATAACTGAAGAAAAGCCTGTCGTTACATTGGCTTCAACCCAAAGTGTTTTTAAGCATGTCGAGGTGAGGTCATAATAAACATGAGGTTTTCACAAACCGTTCCAAGACGTTAAGTT
The DNA here is from genome assembly GCF_964197995.2 of Scardinius erythrophthalmus. NCBI lineage: Eukaryota > Metazoa > Chordata > Actinopteri > Cypriniformes > Leuciscidae > Scardinius > Scardinius erythrophthalmus. The sequence continues at coordinate 3,649,400 of NC_138223.1, read as the reverse complement.
ATTCATTTTCTTTCATTTTCCTCCGTCTCTCTGGTCTATCTCGGCACAGATGTGGCAGATCGTTGTGGATGGTTATCTCTGGAACCTCGAGCACGGAGCGTGATTGAAGCGCAGCTTTGTAATTAGCTGGAAATGATGAGAAGCTCCAGCGAGTGCCGCTGGTGTTCAAATGCCAGTGAGAGACAGAGTCCATTTACCAAAGACACGCAATACAAGATCAGTCCCGCCAGAAGAGCCCATAGAGTCATTGCCCACTACAAACTATGGCTGAGCCAGAAATATCAATAGTTTGTGCATTGGAATTGCTAATCAAAGTCATATTTACCTGTGAGAAACTGACTGGTAAATATAAAAATGATTAATGTTAAAACGTACACCATGATTTTGAAACTCTTCTGCTCACCAAGGCTTGTTTGATCAGAAATACAGTAAAAACAGTAACATTGTCAAATATGTGAGGGAACAGTTTTATATGTGAATATATTTTTAATTGCAATTTATTCCTGTGATACAAAGCTGAATTTTCAGCATCATTACTCTTAAGTTATCCTTCAGAAATCATTCTCAAGAAACATTTCTTATTATTATTATTAATGTTGAACAAATTGTGCTGCTTCATTTTTGGGGGGGAAATTGTGATGCCTTTTTTTTCAGGATTCTTTGAGTTTTAAAAGAACAGCTTTTATATATATATATATATATAAAAAAAAGTTGTCTATTGTCTTTACAATCATTTTTGATCAATTTAATGCCTTGCTCATATCATATCTTTATTTCAAATAAATAAATAAATCTTTTGAATGTTAGTGTAAATTTTAAAACTTGCTTGATATCATGTTTTACTTGAAAATAAATTCACATTCATGCATTTGCCAGATGCATTCATCCAAAGCGATCGCATTGCATTCAAGGCACGCATTTCACATTACAGAGAAAAAATGGACTGCAAATACAGTATTAACATTTTTAATCTGATGTAAAAATATGAACAAAATGTTATTTATGCATACCATTTAGCTTTAATCTTATCTTGTTGCGATAAATGTAAAAGTCAAATCCATATATCATACAGTATTTTACATCAGCAAAGTCACAAGATTCATATCACTCTTTCTGGATTTGTGCCAATCATCATCAGAGTGCAATGCAATACATATACAGTAAGCATAGCAAAGTAACACCAATCAGATTAAAGATGCATTTAAAATACAGTGATTATACAAGAGGGATTACATTAAAAAAGGCTTCTGCTGACGCACACACAACCACATCAGAGCTGTCGACAAAAAATAAATAAATAAAATGTTGCAAAAAAAAAAAGTGAATCAAACCATTTGAAACACAAAACGCATCGGAGACTTAGAAATAATCCTCAATAATGAAAGCAAAAAACATCGGTTTATACTGTGCAAATGATGCTCACCGACATTGAACACGCTCTCTACATCAAAAGATTCAACATCCAACCAGACGAAGAGCTTGACAGATTAACTGCTGCGGTAAAGTTCTGTCATGTTAGCTAATGAAGAGAATCTGCTGTGTGATTTCTCCTTCCCACCTCAAAGCCAATAAAACTAGCTTACTCACCAATTAGGTTTGCTAACAGAGAGCATGCTTGAAATCTCAAGGACTACACAACTGAAGGTACATTCAACTGCACACAATCTTCTATGTATTAGTAGAAACATATGAAATGGCCTCGAAAATAAATCAGAAACATTCTGCTATGGACATGCACAATTAATTATGTTATTATTCCCCATTCTTTTGTTTAAGACAATAAGCAAACCCCTTAACTTATAGAGTCCCTCCAGCAGGAGTTCTTCTCTATATCAGTGTCAGTGTTTCTGAACTCCCTGAAACGCCTCCATTAGTCTTGAGTTTTCCTCCAGGAACGAACACGTCACAATATTCCTCATTTAAATAATTAATATGCAGAATAAAGGGGCGTGGCCTGGTTGAGTTAGTTAGTAGTGTGTTGAAACTGGCGGTTATGGTAAGGGGCGGGACATATCCCAAACACACTCTAAGCGCTCGACCAATCACAACACACTGATCCAGCCGACCAATCAGAGCACAGTGTGCTTTTCAGAAGGAGGGGCTTCATAGAGACAGGAAGTAAACAGAGTTCTGTTTACCAAAGCCAACTGCTTTTAAGTAAGAATGAAATTAAGAGTATTATCAAGAAGAGACTAAAGGAAAGGTGGCAAAAACAGTGGGATAAGGAGAAAAAAGGTCGGTGGTTCTATAGAATTCAAAGGAAAGTGGGAGAGATGAGAATTACAGGGAAAAACAGGAGAGAAGAAATAGTAATATCAAGGGTGAGATTTGGACACACAAGATTAAATAGTACACTTTATAAAATGGGTAAACATGATACGGGAAGATGTGATTATTGTGGGCAAGAGGAAACAGTAGAACATGTTTTAATGCATTGTCAGAAATATGAGAATGAAAGAAGGTTGTTAATTCATAATTTAAAAAAAGATAAAAATGCAATTTATACCAAAGTATATTCTGCAAAATAACTCGAGAAATGAATGTTATATTTTTATTCTTCAGTTTCTTGAGGAATCTAATTTGTGGGAGAGAATATATAAAAAAAAAAAAAAAAAAAAAAAAAAAAAAGGGGGGGGGGGGTTAGTCGTCTTGATCCACACTCCATACCAGTTGGTGGCGGAAATACACCATTTTGTTGTTTGTCAACCGCCAATAAAATTCAAGAAGAAGAAGAAGAAGAAAGCCAACTGCTCACAAGTTCCATCGTTACCAACACAATTCCATGAAACTAATCATTGTTGGCTAACGATGCTTTTGAGAAACTCACACAGGAGCGACTGGAAAGAGAGGAGCTGCAACAATATAATAATGTGTTTTTTGAACATTCAAGCATCAAAACCTATTCTTGTAGAGGACAAAACCAATTCAAGACTTTGTAAAATGACATAACATGGCATATTTAAAGTTTGGCATGCAACTTTTCCTGCATTTATAGTGGATACAAAATGGCTGAAAAACTAAAAAAAAAAAAAAACTAAAAAAAAAAAACTGAAGAGGGGAACGAGTCATATCTAGAGACCAGAACAACATAGAGAATTTTAACCACCCACAACATGCTAAAGTTTGAGACGTCATGAGAGTTGCGCACATGAAATCAGTTTGTACTACTTTGTTTTACTAATTACATTTTTTAAAAGGTGATCAATAATCCAAAACTCATATTAACAGAAACTCTTCACCCCCCCGAGGATAACTTCAAATTGAAAAAACAACATGATCATATCCAAACAGCCTGCTTATTTTTTCCTCATTATTTTCTATTCCTCAGGAGTCGCCTGTTTTGATGGTTACTCTCTATTGCATCATTATAGAAATGATAGAGTTAATAGACATTTCTACGGCGCCACTTGCTTCATAAAACGATTCCAAGCTTCTTCCTCCACGGGGCATCGTTGTGAATTTGCATCTCTTTGATGGACCAATATCTCCCTGGACCAATCATGCTGGAAGTAAATATAACTGAAAGTTTGATTTCCTCTTTATAAAAGCAACAGTGATAGTGTAAAACTTTTCTAAATAATAAACACAACATTAAATTTATATAGAAGTAAATACAGCAGCTGAGCAAGCGGTTCCTCAGAGATTGGCACAGAAATTAAAACCTGCAATAGTTCCCAGTTTTCAGGATTTTTCTGGGAAAAGGTTTTAGCAAATTCAATTTCTACTATTTGCTCGCTGTGCAAGTTTTAAGCAAATTTAAAGTAATTTAATGTAACAGCTTTGGCCAAACTTACAGAGCTCAAATAAACCCGCTGTACATCCAATAATTCAGTAGAAACAAGTATAAGATCATCCTGAGGGAGTGAATGTGTGCCAAAAAGTTAGTTTAAACTAAATGTTGTGTGTATCAAATAATCTTGCTTTACACTTTAGCCTAACTTTACTGTCAATCTGCACCAAAAAGATAACATAACATAATATAATTGTATTTTCTGATAATGTTTATAAAAAATAAAATAAAAATATTGTAAATAAAGATTAAGTAATATACATAAAACATTAAAATATTTAATAAACATTAAACATTAAAATAATAATATAGTATATACAATTTCGAAATAATATGACATAATATAATATGGTAACCCTTTACAATAAGGTTGCATTTGTTAACATTAGTTAACTATATTAGTTAACTATATGAACTAAAAATGAAAAATAATTTTAAAGCAAGTTTTCATTTAGTTAAAGTTAATTTCAACATTTACTAACATATTATTAAATATCAAAATTTGCTTTTGCTAATATTATTAAATAGATTTGAGCTAACATGAACTAATAATGAACAGTTGTATTTGTATTAACTAATGTTAACAAAGATAAACTTAATACTGTAACAAATGTGTTGTAAAAAAGTGTAATTAATATAATATAATATAATATAATATAATATAATATAATATAATATAATATAATATAATATAATATAATATAATATAATATAATATAATATAATATAATATAATGTCTGTTTATTCTGGACCTTCATTTATTGGTAAAGCATTTACTGAGGGATGAGATACAATTATTTTCTGTGACAATCAAGATAAAGTCCCAAACGCTGATGAAGTGTGTCAGGATATAGTGTGAGATATGCTTATAATGTGTATATGAGCACTCCAGCTATGAGATCAGACGAGCCACTGTCATCCGTTAACGTCAGCTTCTTGCTTCGCTTTAACACGCATGCAACAAGTTTTCCCTCGCACTGCCTAATTTCATAAGCTGTGCAATTCATCAACGCAGAGGCCGTCAAGTGGAGCCAACAAATCGAATTAGCGATACGGCCGTCACGTTGAAAGTACAGTGACGTGGTGCAAAGTTAAATAAGCTCTGTGAAAACAAAACCAAACACAAAGACGTCGCAGGAACAGAAAAGTGCCTATTGTGTGCTTTGGAAAGCAAGCATCTGTAGTGGTATCATTACAACTGAATCTTAACTCAAGCTGGCAGTAATTACATTTCACATAATGAGTGTTTGATTGTAGTGTAAGACAAATTAGCTTCCCTTAAAAGTGAGTAAATGGAAGTAATTGATGGTGGGATTATATTGCTGAATAGAAGACAAACTCTCGTAGCTCTCCGTCTTCCAGACCTCCCCGTGGATCCGAACCGAGTCGCTGTGTTTCTGAGGGGACGGCGTGATGTTTCCTGATGTTTTCTGCTCATACAGTATGTGGCTTTTGAATTGGATTTCTCTCTCTGTGAAGTTTATCTGAGCCGACAGGGTTTTCATGTTTCATTACATTATGACCATAGTCGAGCAACAACACAACACTTACACTGAACTACCACGCTAGATAACTGGAGAACAGCTTCTATGTATATGAGTTTTTATGTAGATTAGACTGATTTTCATAACGTGTTAATGCTTTCTGTCTGATAGTTGGACTGGTGTTCTGTTCACACTGTCCCGTCTTAAACTGATTTAGAAATAGAGAAGAAAAGCAACACTAATCCTAAATAGTAGATGCTCAAACAAACAGATTTCATGTAGAGAAACAGCCAATTAGGAAATCAGAATTGCTTGGTATTCACTCTTAAGCTTGGATATATATATATATATATATATATATATATATATATATATATATATATATATATATATATAATTCCAGCCTAGCATATCATGGTAATCATGGTTAAACCTTGGAAGCAAAAAATAAATAAAAAGTCAATCATGTTTAGACAAAATCAATCATTTTTTGCATACTGCATAATTTTACAGCAAAAGTGCTTATTTATCTAGTTTATAGATTATAGCTTATTGTATTAAACCTAGTTTAAGTCATATTAGAGCGGTAAAATTCCCTGTTAATAATCCAAAACATATGTTACCAATTGTTTTTGACAAGTAAAAAAATGCTAAAAAAAAGTACAGATATATATAAAAACATTACATATAAATATGAAATAAATTATTTATATTATATAAATATGTAAATATTTAGTAAATAGTTCTTTGAATATTCATATTTAATTATAAATATTACAAAATATAATAATATATTATTAAAATATCAATTGTTACCAATAGTTTTTGAGGAAAAGTGAAAAAACCTGTAATACATAACAAATATGTTTTTCTGTTATTGTCCTGGCACAAAAAAATATATATATATATATATATATATATATATATATATATATATATATATATATATATATAAATATGCAAAAAAGTTAATACAAAATAAAATAAAGATAGTATAAAAAATGATATAAATAAAAATATTTAATTATTTAATAAATATTAAACAATATATTACTGAAAAATAAAAATAGATATTTTTATTATTTATTAAAACATATTAAACCCTAAACAAGTTAGAAGTAAAAAGTTTCATGCTGAACTAAAAAAAACTATATTTTTTTAGCCCTGATAGTGAATTATTTTTTCCTGCACAGCTGGAAAATGTCATGGGAATTAGTTGGCCATGACGCATACAAACCTTCTGTAAAAAATACGGCAGGTATTTCTAAAAAAGTATAGGTTAAAAAAAAAAAAAAAACGATTTCATGCTGCGGCAAAAGCAGCCATGGGATCTGATTATGCCCAGCGAACAAAGTCATGCCAAAAAAACTTGGAGCAACTCTCCATGGTATTCATTAGTGTACCTGGCCACAGGGATCTCCTGCATATGGCCACTGCCATCTGGTGGGTCCCGGGGCCCGTCGAGAGACTCTCTGCCAGCCCGTTCACCTCCAGCACCTCCAGCCTAATTTACTGCCGACGTCCCACACCGCTCGCAGAACCTCAAGCCCAGTCCCGACAAACCACATGTCACTTTGGTTCATTTTGTTTTGTGGCGAGGCGCATAGAAAAATCAATAATCATTGTTGTTTATTGCCTAGCTGGTGTGTGGAGACTTTTGTCAGTGGCCACCCAATAAGTCATTTATCATGTAGCGTGGCCCTGGAGAGAATGATGGGATGGCGAAAACGAGAGAGCGCTCGGACTCATTTAAGAACCGCAAATCGTGGGCCGAGACGGGGAAACCCGAGCTCTCTGCTAATTCCAGGACTAATCAAGTCCAGGCTTCTTTCTCACGTCGCGTTCGATCGCGCCACAGCTTCTGAATCCACATCGATCCGCTATCAGATATACGTGCTCATCAAAAGCAGCTCAGCATCAGCGAGTTCAGAAGCAGAGGTCTGATACTGCTAAACCGAGCTCGGGACTCCAGCACATGTCGGGCTGTTAGGATAAACACGCTGCGCTGTCTTTATAGATATAGACATCTTGCTCAGGTGCTCCATTACTTCATTACTGGGAGAAAAGAAGCGAGCTGGACTCCAGCCGAAGCATTGATCCGATTCGCACCGCTTCTGTCTCGCTCATGAAATCTGTTCGGAGACTGTTTCACCAGGACATTAAAAGAACAAAGTTACATTTGGCTTAAAGTAAATTAAGTCTACTTTTAAGACCATCGAATAAAGAACAGTTCCCCACTAAATAATAATAAAAAAAAAAATATTTGAACATGATTTTATGCTTTACAAACTTTAATATTGGTTTTCTGTGATGTTTTGAATATGATGTAAATATATCATCATAGTAGTTATCTTGGAAGTAAAAGAAAGAAGAAGCTTATTTTACATAATGTGACGGTTGTGAGAGTTGTAATAAAAAATTAAAAAACCTAAACTAAACCTAAACCTAAACCTAACCCTAACCATAACCATAAACCTAACCCATAAAATAATAAAATAAAATAATTCTTAGGAATCAATGCAATGCATTTGAATGCAAAACATTAAATGGTCGTAAAACCAACTTGCAGTGTGAAAAATCTCTCTCTTTTTATCCATTCTGCATTTAAATTTGCCATTACATGTTTTTTTTATGAATGTCAGCCTATTAGATCAGAGTTTCAGGGTGAATCTCATAGGATTCAAGGACACTATTCCAACTCTGACTGCCTTTCATCGTCTTAACCAGCCGCAACACCACAGACTATCTAATCCTTTATTTAAAGTGAAAAACCACACCAAGCAATAACAACACAACAAATCTTAAAATTGTGTTTGTTAAAATACATCTATGCAAAAGTGGGATTTGGAGAAAATTAGATTCTAATGTGAACGGGACTGATGCAATCAAAATAGAAACAAAGCAACCAATAAAACATGCTTATTGCTTTACTGTGCAGAGAATGTGTGTGTCTATCAAAAGAAGAGAAAACACAAACCAGTCTCAATCTCATTCAGTGGACTACAGAGAGCTGGACATTATGGGCTGCCCCATTGTTAATAACACTCCAGTGCATTTGCTCCCTAGAAATTCCCAGAATGCATTGCAAAAAGGCTCACAATATTAAAATACTTACTTTTTACAAACATAAGAGCCTTTTTTTCCAATATACAAAATAATCTAACCAAAGACACCCATAACAAAGTTTTTTGTAATAAAACATTTTTTTATCATATTTAACATTAACTATAATTTCACTATGAAATTATTTTAATACAATAATTATTGTATTTGGATATATATTTCATAATGCTATAATCAGTTCCCATAATGTACTTTTTAGCACCTGCAATGAAGATGCACAATAAACGCAAATTTGCGCTGATGATATCCTGATCACACATCAAAGGAAAAGTGGATCGAGACACAGCCATGACGGTCTAAACAAACATCTCAACACAAACTCAGCCCACAGAAACGCCTCTGATAGCTCGAGTCAGGCTGAGGGAACATGGCCAGTCTCTGTTGTCTTTATCTCCATCTAGTCTGTCATTATCAGCTTTGCCAGACTAATATGGGCGCGTGTCACGCGGACATGACCGACCGCACCGTACAAAGGATCCTTCAGAGAAGAGCGTGGCGGGACAGACGAGCAACGCTCAGCCAAAGCAAACATTAAAGGTCTTGGCGGGAAGGCAGACGGTTTCGGGTCCCAACTTCTTTGAGCGCTTGCCAGACCACCTCCAACCAAACCAACAAACATGATTAAAGACCTTCAAGCTGCTTCTGTTGTCATGGCCGGGTTACCCTTTAAAATCATAACACGAGTCCATCTAATGAACACATCATCCTCATACTGCATAATGAATGAGTTTTCAGACCAAACGCAGATTAATTATCCCTTAAAGCCAAGATGGATGCTGAGATCCAACTGGGTCCAGCCCAAGGCAGACTCGACATGTTCAAGTAATTGATTCAATCTAATTGAATCCAAAAAATAATTCAACCCCAAATTAACATTCAGTCATTATTTAACGACTTTCATGACGTTCCAAACTGTACATGCACACAAGAAGAATTGTTCTGTCAAAAAATACAGTAAAAGAAATTCAATTATTACACAGCCCTGCATCAAATTGACAGCCCGAATGCATATAATGTGTATACACTGTATGTATAATTCATATATATATATATATATATATATATATATATATATATATATATATATATATATATATATATATATATATATATATATAAAATGCAGCTGCAATGCACTTATCAAAATAACAAAAGCAGTTAAATATCATTTAAGATTAAGAAAAGTCTTTAAACTGGCAATCTGCAAATGACTTGAAAAATATGTCCAAATACTTGATTTAAAGGGGTTATACAGGTGAAACTCGAAAAATTTGAATATTGTGCAAAAATGTTGATGATTATGGCTTACATCTTATGAAAACCCCAAATTCAAAATCTCAGAAAATGTGAATATTACATTAAAACCAAAAAAAAAAATATTTTAAATACAGAAATGTCGGCCCTCTGAAAGGTATAATCATGCATATGTATATAGCTATATATACTAAATATATTAGTTTCACCTTTTAATTTGAATTCCTGAAATACACAAACTTTTGCACGATATTCAGATTTTTCGAGTTTTACCTGTATGTGAGAATGTTCACGTATTAATTGCTTTTTTATTGCTAGTGAGTGAACAACATGTAACGAGACTTCCTAGGTTGTCTATGAAAGCCTGTAGACTGATTTTTATGTAAAGGACTCGGGACATTTTGCTGGGAAAATCAACAGGATGTTTGATGACATTTGCACGCTCCCGAGAGCCTCTCTTCAGTTCAGTGACACATGAAACTAATGCTTATACAATATTCAGGATAATGCCGAAAGAGTCCATGTGTCATGCAAAGAAAAAAGATTCACTCAAACTGTAGTCCCACATAGTCAGGTCTATAAAGTCTATAGTCTCAAATATATTTTATAATCAAAATTTCATAAGAGTGTAATTTGAATGACCTCATCTGTCGACATGATGCCGATGAATTGCTGAGCTTTTGCACATATAACCACATCGCTATAATCATGCTTTCTAAACTGCTGTTTTCTCACCGCTGTCAATTTTGTTGTAGCAAAAGCGTAGATATATTTACATATTCATCTAAACATCACTCTCAACAGTGTTGACGGCACGTTCTACGTTCTACAAAAGCATTTCCAACTTTTTTTTACCCCTAAGCAAAGAGCGAAAAATAACTTGCACTTTATTAAGTCTCTTGCACGATACGTGTGCACGAGTTCGAGCACGAGCAATATATTTGTCAAATATATTTGTCAAATTTGTCAAATAATTGTCAAAGAACATAAACACAAGTTTTTAAATAAGTAATCTTTTTTTTCCCACAAAATATGTAATTTTCATATGTAATATGTAACATTTGGATGTAGAAAAACACCCACAGATGTGTGTATCTGGATCATGTTTGCATTATCTTCTGTCACTGGCCATTATCTAACCTTGAAATCTGGGTTAGGCAAAAAGAAATGTCATACATGTGAAAATGGGCTGAGAATTAAACTGATAGTTGTAACCAGGCTTCGAGGAAGATAGGAATCATGTCATCGTAGCTGTTTTTCTGGTGATTAATGGATAATTCAACACTTCTTCACCTCACAAATGTGCTAGAGCAAAATAGGCACTAGTTTTGGAATCAGCTCCACAAATTTAGTAAGAAACAAGTGTTGGATTTGATTCAGCAAATATGATGCTGCGCGGTGTTATTCACTAATTAGATGTTAGCATGTGCATGAGTTTATAGGAAGTGGGAAATACGCCATAATATGTGATATTTCCCCATGTGAACTTTTACTTCATATCCCACTTTCCTGAATTCCAGCTGGGACTTGAGACCCAAATTGAAGTTGTCCATACAAAATTGTGAAGAGAATTCCCTAAACTAAATGTCACCATATGCTCTGAGGCTGAAGGCTTACCTTCAACGTCCAAATCACTTCTAGTTTTGGCAGCCACTCATAATTTGCCCACAGATATCTGGGATTTCCTCGAGTAAAAGAAAGGCACATTGAAAAAGATGCAGAAAACGCCAAACAACGTGCCTGTTTTAATATCTACCTCTTCTTGATTCTTATAACGTAAAATACTGTCAATCTCATGAATAATATTACATAATTTACCTGCAAAATGTATTTTGCATTTAAAAATCATCAAGAAAAAGTCTATTTAAATGACTTTGACTTTTCTTGACTTTTTTCCCCCTTGATTTACAGTTTTTTTTTTGTTAATTTTTTTTTAAATAATGCTAAACACACACACATATACATGCAGTATTTATTTATTTGATAATCCAACAAATTAATAAATAAACAACACAAATGCCATTTTTATGCTTTCTATGTTGGTGTTGCTAAAATGTGGCCACTTTTAAAGGAACACGTCAACTTTTTGGGACTTTAGCTTATTCACCGTATCCCCCAGAGTTAGATAAGTCCATACACACCCTTCTCATCTCCGTGCGTGCCGTAACTCTGTCTGACGCACTGCTACTTCTGCAGAGTGATTTACTCCAACTCTGAGAGAACTCTCTGCTCCTCACCACGGGGTTCTCAGGGGCTTTGTGACTATACAAATCACAACATGTAAATAGGAACATGTTGGCGTTATTTTGTCACTTATTGGGATTAGTATGCTAGCTGGAGCCATTTACCTCCAGTCTTTGTGCTAAGCTAGGCTAGCAGTGGGTGCGTCAGACAGAGTTACGGCACGCACGGAGATGAGAAGGGTATGTATGGACTTATCTAACTCTGGGGGATACGGTGAATAAGCTAAAGTCCCCAAAAAGTCGGCATGTTCCTTTAAAAAAGAGTGATGTAAACTCCCTAATAACGCTGAGATGTTAAAGCTCAAACTCCACGCTATCAGCAGCTTTTACCTTGCACTTTAATGGAAATACGCTCTCAAGCAAACTATTCCATGACCCACTGATCCACAGCTTTTACAAAACGGACAGACGGCAGCATTTCGTCCAACATTCCCATCGCCGGCCCCTTATCCACTGAAAGATGGACTCCATACATACAGGAGGCACTCAACCCCGCCGTAATTTAAAGTCCATTTAATGTACATTAACAGCCTTATGAGCATTTTTCCAGTTCCCCGCTCAAAGCCCCACAGCACTAATGAGGGGTCACACACCGCTCGCTGGTGGAGCTGCTTCTGTTAAATGTCAGCGGAGGAATATGCAGTTAGCCAGAAACCCAGGTGTCTAGAGTGATGCATGCTGGCTATTAAAAGGAGAGGTTTTAAAAACTACAACAGCGTCCATCTACTCAGAAGGGAGCGCAAGCGGAAGTAAAACTTTATTATGCTTATTTTGTGAATGTCAGAGGAGTGATATAATGACACAAATTAATGTGCAAACCTGCAGTACTTCATCGTTTTGTGGCATTCAGAACAGATTGCACAATGTATTAAAATTACAATTAGGTTGCAATGAGGTACAAACAGGATGTAGAATTTTCTATAATATATATATATATATATATATATTAGGGCTGTCAAAAGATTAATCGCGATTAATCGCATCCAAAATAAAAGTTTGTGTTTACATAATATATGAGTGTGTACTGTGTATAATTATTTTGTATATATAAATACACACACATGCATGTATATATTTAAGAAATATTTGCATACATATACTGTATATATTTATATATAATTTATATTATATATAAATATTATTTTTTTTATATATAAATTACACATTTTTCTTAAATATATACAAGCATGTGTGTGTATTTATATATACAAATTTAATTATACACAGTACACACTCATATATTATGTAAACACAAACTTTTATTTTGGATGCGATTAATCGCGATTAATCTTTTGACAGCCCTAATATATATATATGAAGACTTCAGATGCAAAAGCCTGTAAGTGCCATCTGAAATTTTCTTCTAGAATGATAATTTTTATCAAGCTTGTATGTTTATGTTCAGTTATTTAACTTTAATGGCAATGAAAATGACATATTAATCATCATTAAAGTGAACCTAAATATACAAGCTTGATAAAAATGCTAATATATTATATACATACTCTCTCAAAAAAAAGGTACAAAAGCTGTCACTGTGGCGGTACCTTTTCAAAAGGTACACCTTTGTACCTAAAGAGTGCATATTAGTCCCTCAAAGGTACATATTGGTACCAAACGTGTACATATTAGTGCCTAAATGGTACATATTAGAACCCTTTTGAAGGGTACTGTCCCAGTGACAGCTTTTGTACCTTTTTTTCTGAGAGTATATTATTATTATTATTATTATCATTATTATTATTATTATTATTTTTATTTTGCAGTTGGTTATCATATCTGGTTTAGAGTTACAAAGCATACAAAATTGCAATACATTCATCCATAATCGGACTCAATTTGTTTTTGGGAAATCTGGGAATGGAAGGGGGAGAACGCTGGTCACTGCAGAGATGCTAACTGGAGCGTGCCGCAGTATTACAGATAGCAGCTGGTGCTGGAGTTTGGAGTTTGTCCAGGAACGGCCCGAGGCGTCCGCCGATCTCCTCCACTCATCTGGAATGGACAGACTGACCTGTTCCTCCACAACAAGCCACCGAGGCTCAGTTGTCATCCGGACGCTAAAAGCCTGCTGCGCTGCGCTGCGCTCTCCACAATCACGGATAAAGCGCCTCAGACTCTGCTTGACCTCATTATGTGTTTGATAATGCTTCTGTTATTGTAACTTATATGATTCATGTCCAGAGCCGGATTAACGCAAAGGCAAACTAGGCACGTGCCTAGGGCCCGATTGGCGGGATGGGGCCCAGACAGAGGGACAAAAAAAAAAGAAAATTTAGCCTAAATGTCCTATCTACAATTTATTTCAAAATGTAGCCTATTAATCAACTAAAAATAGTAACGATGTTTATCTTAACCATAGACTGTTACATTACGTCACATTAACGCCAGCCCATGACTGTATAGAGGCGCCAGCCAGTTTAGTCCGAGGGGACGTCAGAGGCGATCAGAGGCGGTCAACGAACGCATCCATCAGGTGCTGCGAGTGCGAAGCAAAAGCAGAAATAGGCACGCAAAGAAGCACAGCTCGTAATGCAGGTCATCGATTTTGGTGTGATTGCAATGTATTTTAAATATAAACTTGTGGGCTACTGTAGATCAGCGTCATTTCTGGAAAAATCATTCACCGCTTTGTGAGTTTAAAAGAGCGCGAGCGTCATTAACGTGCCCAGACGCGACGCTTTGAATTTGCGCGTAGAATCAGTGAATAACATCGCGTCCAGAGCTGACTAGTAAAAAAGCTACAAAAGTAAAAGACAAGACGTTTGTATTCAAAGTTAAAAAACCAACACACTGCAACATTTTTAAATGTTTCAAATAAAGGATCTCATATGGGTCTATCTTCTATATTCTGATGCTGATGATTAGATAATACCCTGACATCATAGCCTATACGAATATTAGTTTAGATTTTTTTTCCTGCTCAGTAGCGATCGTGTCTTTCTCTTCCACTTGATTTGTGTATAGCATATTTAAGGTAGCAATGCAATACATAATAACATATTACTGATATTAATAATATGACAATATCTGCAGTCATTATTGATTAAATGGGAGGGAAAAATCCTGCCCATAACGCAGACAAATTATAAAAGCACGTTCATGTTCATCTACTGAAGTTGTATTCTGGAACTGTGAATAAACTGAATAAAACAGCAAAATAACAACAAGAACAATAACATCTTCATTAAACAAAAAAGAGATTAGCTTAGATAAAGTTTGATAGGCTACCAGTAACAAGTCTGGACCCATTACTATTTTTAATGTTTTTGAAAGAAGTTTATTATTATGCTACAAGCCTGCATTTATTTGATCAAAAATACAGAAAAAAAACAGGAATATTCAGCAAGGATGTGTTAAATTTATAAAAGTGATATTGAAGACTTTTTTAAAAGAACTTTTTAATAATCAAAGAATCATGAAAAAAAGTATCACATGTTATAAAATAAATATTAAGCACCATTTCTAACATTTGATAATAAATCAGTTTTCTGAAGGATCACGTGACACTAAATTCAGCTTTGCATCACAGAAATATATTTTAAAGTATAGCCTAGTAAAATAGAAAACCATTATTTTAAATTGTAATAATATTTCACTATATTATTTTTCTGTATTTTTGATCAAATAAATCCAGGCTTGATGAGGATTTATAGACTTCTTTCAAAAACATTACAAATAGTAATTTGTCCAAACTTATGTACTGTGTAAGTAAAAATATACTAAATTTAAAGTTAAATGTTGTATAAATAAAAAGGTTAGGAATCATATTTGTTTCAAGTGTGTTTTATTGGGGGTGGGGGGGCCTCCAACATGAATTTTGCCTAGGGCCTCCAAATGTCTAGATCCGGCCCTGTTCATGTCGACTCATCATCAGACTGATCATGTGACCACTGCCTAAACATTAGCCAATTAGCCTATAATACTAACAGAAGTTGAACTGAATTGATGCCATAAGATTGCAATTCAATTTCAACTGAGGTACTGTCATGAGAAGCGCATGACGGAGGAATAGGAAGAAAAACTGTCTTTAAAAACTTTTAAAAACAGAAAACTCTCACAGAGATCACTGGAGAACTACTGTAACAAACACACAAGCACGTGTTACAGATGTTTAGACTGACGAACTAGGGAAAACTCAGGGCTTTTATACACCGAGAACGTCATCAAAAGAGAATCAGAACAGGTGTGTGGTATCAGGAACTAATGAACAAACTAGGAACTCAGGCAAACAGAGGGAAAACAAAACAGATCATACATGTCACAGGTACAAACAGGATTTAGAACTGAATTCAATTGGTATGAAATTCTAACATACTCATATGAACTCACAAAATGATTGATCAGTTACCCATAGAATGTGTTGTACTGTATTCCCAGAAATATTAATACAATATTAATGTTTTAAATAATGCCTGTATTGAACACTAGTGAAACCTGTCTATTTAGCTGAGGGAAAAAAGTGTATTGGACATATCAGGGTATTTATGCATACATAGTCAAAATAAGATATTATACATTTAATTCATAAAAAAATAAATAAAAAAAATCACGAACTGAAACATCAATAAGGTGGATTAATTGGCCTATAATATTAACAGAAAACAACAGATTTTTTTTATTTTTTATTTTGTGTGTGTGTGTGTGTGTGTGTGTGTGTGTGTGTGTGTGTGTGTGTGTGTGTGTGTGTGTGTGTGTGTGTGCGTGTGTGTGTGTGTGTGTGTGTGTGTGTGTTTGTGTAAAGCAAATGTAAAGTAAATTTTCATTTAACATCAAAATTGACTATTACTTTCCTGATACATGTTTCTGGTCTCAATGTGAATGGTTCAATGTTGAATGTTATTTTTAAAGAAACAAACATTTGCCTAAATGCACAAAAAGTAAAACCCAACATTATATCAGCCATAATCAAGATATGCATAGTGATCGGTCAGATATTATCTAGTTGTCACCATACAGTGTATAACCATTGAACTAGTGGTTAACCACTAACTAGTCTTTAATACAAAAGAATGAAAATTTCAACTATGCACCTACTGTAAAACTGCGGTATAACACGCAAACCCCATAAATCACAGATCTGATGCATCGTGACACCTTTAAGCAGCTAAAACAGTATCTATATGGCTTGCAAAAATCATTTCCATGGTCAAATACAAGTGTTATCCAGAATGCAAACTCCAAATCTTATCTTCTCTCACTAGATGTAAGTTTGCGATGTCATAAATGGATTGGTTTCTGTTTGAGCAGGGCTCGTCGGTGGTGCCATTGTTTAAATATTAGTTTAATTCCCCATGCATTAGCGTGAGGAACGAGCCGGCATTCCTCTTCCCAGCAGACTTCACAGACGTAATGGTGTGTGACTCCTCCATCTGAGGCGACTGTCTGGTAGATTTTGATTATTTCATAGATTTTCGACTCTAAATATCTTGTAAAAGCACTGCGATTTTGCGAGGAAGAGAACAACAGTCTTTCCATCAGGAAAAAGCGAAAGGAAATGCGTAATGTGTGAATCGACTTTGATGGCTGTGACATTTTGTGACAAAAGTGTTTGTGCTGGAATAAAACATACAGAAACAAGCAAACAGAGAAATGGAAAGTAAATGGAAACGTGTGAGGTGTTCTTTTCGGCCGCTGGTTTGTTTTTGAAGTGCAGTGACTTCCTCGGCACGCTTCGCTGCTGCTTGTTATCCAATTTGTCTCGAGTTCAAGAGGTATTGCGTCTGTCAAAATAAGCTTTTACCCCAACGGCCATCTGAAACAGACCTTGAATTTTTAAGTAACACATATAGAAAGGACAGGGTGTGAATTCTTATTAGGCTGCACGTTTATTTAAGAAACTCCAGTGTCCAAGAAAAAGAGTGAAAGTAACTAAACGTTGTTAATCATACAAGCCATATCTAACACCAACATGAAATCAAAACCGATCCTGTATACCGTCCCAATACACATCATTCAAAGGTTTGAGGTTTTTAAAGATTTTTTCATATTTTTGAAAAGGGTCTCTTCTGCTCACGAAGCCTGCATTTAAAAACAATAATATTGTGAAATATTTGTTTACAATTTAAAACAACCGTTTTCTATTTGAATAAATTTTGAAATGTTATGTATTCCCGTGGTCAAAGCTGAATTTTCAGCATTATTCAGCATTCAGTGTCACATGATCCTTCAGAAATCATTCTGATTTGGTGCTTTAAGAAACACACTGTACATAAAAGTCCATTCGAATAAACTGTCTGCAATATAATATGTGAACCTGGATCACAAAAGCAGTCATAAGTCGCACGGGTATATTTGTGGCAATAGCCAACAATACATTGTATGGGTCAAAATTATCGATTTTTATTTTGAGTAAGTAAAGATCATGTTCCATGAAGATATTTTGTAAATTTCTTACTGTAAATATATAAAACATTTATTTTTGTGAGTGAATGCAGCACAATCGCCAACATAAATGGACAACTTTAAAGGCGATTTTCTCAATGTTTCGATTTTTTTTTGCACCCTCAGATTCCTGAATAGTTGTATCTCGGACAAATATTGTCCTATCATAACAAACCATACATCAATGGAAAGCTTATTTATTCAACTTTTATGTGATGTATACATCTCAATTTCAAAGAATTTACCCATGTGACCCATTTTGTGGACCTTGGTCACATATGAGGATGCATAGTAGGGCTGACTTCTAATAGTCGAGGATTCGACGATTCGATTCGGAGAGGTCTGATTCGACTATGAACCTCATAGTCGAATACATGGGCGTCAGTTTGGTTTGAAATGTGCTGGGGACAGAGACGCATTCGCATTTTCAGAAGGGCTGGGTACCATTTTTATTTTATTTTTTCAGGTCATGTTTTGAAAGACGATGTCCTGTAGCTTACTAATGTAAATAGATAAAAATGTATTCAAAAATCTACTTCACATTTTCAGCAGGGCTGCGGAGCGGCTGTGAGTTGACTCCACACGGTTCTCATGTGCGTTAAAAGCTTTACATGGTTTAATGTACCTAAACAATGATTACCAAATTCCCCTCTCATGTTGCTCCACATAACCACTTAAAATGATAAAAAAAATCGAACCCAGAGTCCAATTATTATGGACGTTATCTGATATTAAGCGTTTCGGCTTCACATTTTCAGCAGGGCTGCGGAGCGGCTGTGAGTTGACTCCACACGGTTCTCATGTGCGTTAAAAAGCTGACTCCACACGGTTCTCATGTGCGTTAAAAAGCTTTACGTTGTTTAATGTACCTTAACAACGATTACCAAATTTCCCTCTCATATTGCTCCTCATAACCACTGAAAATGGTCAAAAAATCGAACCCAGAGTCCAGTTATTATGGACGTTATCTGATATTAAGCGTTTCTGCTTCACATTTTCAGCAGGGCAGCGGAGCGGCTGTGAGTTGACTCCACGCGGTTCTCATGGGCGTGAAAAAGCTTTACGTGGTTTAATGTACCTAAACAACCATCACCAAATTTCTCTCTCATATTGCTCCTCATGTTTATGAAATGTTATGATATATGTGTGATATATATGTGTTTTTTAGCTCTTTTGTTTGAAATGGAAAAAATCTAGCTGCTATCTAAAAAAAAAAAAGAAAAAAAAAAGGTTCGACTATCAGTCGACTACGGCAAAATCTAACGAATCAGATTCGACTATGAAAATCCTTAGTCGAAAACAGCCCTAATGCATAGTGCTAGAGCCTTTATGTAAACATATTGTGTGCGGCGTTCATCCAATCAAAGACACTGACACAGCAAATATGCAAATAAGGACATTAACCCTGGATTTAGGAAAGTACAGTATGAAACGTCATCTTATGAATGCTCAAAATGAATTGTTATCCCTGGGTAAAGAATGAGCAGTGTCAAACATGAATCAAGATAAGAGAGGATTCTGTTTAGAATCGTTAACTATTTCAAGTGTGAAAAGTGGCTAAATTAAACATTAAAATAATATCTCTAGAAATCCGTCAAATTACAATGCAAATAACAAGTCCCATCATACACTAAAAAAAAATTCTGTTAAATTTACGGTATAAAACTGGCAGCTGTGCTTACCAGAAATTTACCGTAAAAAATATGGTAGCAACATTTTAGATTTTTACAGACTTAACTTAAAATTTACAGTAATAAACCGTATTTCATTATTTGATATAATGTTAAAGGGGGGGTGAATTACTGTTTCATGCATACTGAGTTTTTTACACTGTTAAAGAGTTGGATTCCCATGCTAAACATGGTCAAAGACTATTTTTGTTCCAAAAATTGTCCTTCCGGTTTGTCACAAGTTTCGGAAAGTTTTTTTCGAGTATGGCTCTGTCTTACGTAAGAGAGGGCGGAATTTCCTTATATGGGTCCTAAGGGCACTTCTCCGGTAAGATCGCGGGCGCGCGCGCACTCGTAAAACAGAGCAAGAGAGAGTGAAAGCAGTTCGCCATCAAAGCGCCCTGCCCGGCTTTTGGGAAGTCAGTGTCACCAAAGAAGTGTGTTTTTGGTTGCCAGGGCAAGACAACCCTGCACAGATTCCCAAAGAACCCAGCGTTAAGGCACCCGTGGATGGAGTTTGTTTTCCTGAGCATAAACGGAGTTGTGTAAGACTGTTTGTTCCCTGCATTTCGACGATGATTGTTTTATAAACAAAGTCCAGATCGGATTTGCAGATCGTCTAATGCTTAAGGATTGAGCAGTCACAATGATAAAGGTTCGGTGAGTAAAACTGCTTCTATTGTCTCTGTGTGTTGTTAGCTCGGCGCGTTAGCACAGCTTTAGCTTCGCCCACACGGCCCGCCCCCAGCCGCTCGTTTTTTTCCGGAAAGACTCGGTACAGCCAATCTTTCAATTAAAAATATAATAAAACAAAAGACTTTTTGGAGATATGAAGGATGCAATATTACTCTATAGGTACTCAAGATTAACAGGAGATTGAGTGAAAATGAGCATTTCACCCCCCCTTTAATTTACCGACCTATTGAATAATTAATATCTGTTTTGTACCATTGTAATACACTAATGGCTAATGAGAGTCACATGATCAATCAAAGCAGTTCTTCCACAAGCAAGTTAATACTGGTATATATATATAGAAGCTGCACAGTGTCATTCACACAGACATGAAACACCATCATGGTAACACACAAGAAATAAAAAAAAAAAATACAATAAACATTAATTTAACAACATTAAATGTAACACAAAACCCTAATGTACATAACTGATTTGAAAGAAAAAAAAATAATAATAGGAAAACTATGACGAAATGATGTTTTATTAAGAAAGTTCGGGAGGAGCAGGTTCAGATAATTAACCAAATTATGCACAGCTGGAGATTAATCAGTAATCAACTCAATGACAGAGTATAAATTCACAGCAGACCTATATCTGTTCATTGAAAGTTTGTCAGCATCCCTCCTCCAGCCCATCTCCTCACTTCCAGTTCCATCTACACTTACCAACTGGGGGGAGTACTTTGGGTTCGGGCCTAACTCCGAGCTCGGAGCCCTTCCCCCGGACAGCACGCCAAATACGCATAAACTTATTGTATTAATTATATGTAGATGTGAACTCGTGAAACAGTTATTTCAACAAAAATACATCAAATGTGATGCGTCACGCAGGGAATTGTGGGAATGTCTATTTATGGTTTTTGATTGTAAATTATACAATAACTTGTTCGTCTTCACTTCCCAAAACTGTAAATTTAACCCTCTGGGGTCTGAGCTGTTTTTGGGGCCCTTGAGATGTTCTGACATGCCCTGACATTTGTGCTTTTTTCAGTTGCTTATACATATTAAACATATTAATGGCAAAGGTGTAAATTCACTCTATAAAGCACAAACAGGGCTACCATAATATGTGAGCCACGTGTATGTACATGTTTTCATTTTTGAGAGAATAATGTTTATGCATGGTTATTGAAAAAACTAAAAACTAAAATTTCTGAAATAAGGCCACAAAACACATAGTAAATATGTGTCAATAAGACTTTTGAATAATGGATGTCCTCGCCTAGTGTTTTTTCTTAAAAATTATGTGAAAATAGTCTTGCTTTATCGTTCACATAAAACCATACATTGATTTAAATTGATGTAAAACAGGTTTTGCTTGGAAAGCCAATATGCGAGGAGGCGTGAACGAGGAGTGGTTTACAACAATGTCCCACCCACTCTGCATAATGACTCTGCATAATTAGCCATTCATTCAGGTGTGACACTGACTGAGCCACAATGCAAAAACAAAAGATATATTTAGAAGAAGACTTATATTGACCATTTAAAGCTCCAGTATGTGACTTTGGTATTTGACCACAAGAGGGCGCAGTTTCAACAATAACAAAGGCGAAGCTTGATGACGCTATGAAGGAGGTGACGATGGGAGATGTCGTTGTTTTCACCATCTAGCGATATATCTACATGGAATTAATGAATCATGATCACGGATGAGGTAATTTATTCGTTTTTGTATTACCTGTATGTCTGATCGTATTATTTTATGTCATCATAATTAATGAACTGCAAGGAACGTGAAATGTTATGCTATATTATCCCGTTACAACATACAGCTATTTGTCAAATGATTTGTTTGGTTAATGTTGTGCAGTTTTACGTTTTTATGGTTAATGCCGTGTTGTTTAACGTGTTCAAACCAATATCTAAAAGTAAATTTGAACGAACATTTGCAAGTAATGACTAAATATATTTTTTTAACATCATATCCGATTCTATTTAATTGTACTGCCATAATCTCGGTCACCACACGTGATAAAAAGCCTTACCAAAGTACAAAGAGCAATATAACTTTGTTTATAAGTGCTATTATTGACAGTTGCATGTCTTACCTGTCTCAATACACTCGCGAGAGAGTCTCTGTCAAGTCCAAGATAGTCGCGCAGCTCTCTCCATCTCGAAAACGCCTGGCCGATATTTATCTGGGTTTTATTCCTCCGTTTGTCACACAGTCTGCGTGTATCAGAATATGGACGCTTTCGTTTTGTTGGCACTTCAATACTCGCCAAAGAGTAATCGTGATCCATAACAGCTATAACCATACAGTCTATGGCTATAACGCTTTAACCACCACTTCCGCATTTGACCATGCGATATTCCGGTGTGGTGGGTCATATTTTTTATTTTATTCTTTTTTTTATTCTTTGTCAGACGTCTTTATTGTTTATTGTGATAAAAAAAAAACCTCAATAAAGTTGTTGTAAAAAAAAAAAAAAAAAAAAAAAAAATCCGGTTTGATTTAAAAAAAAGGATTGCGTCACTGAGGCGCGACATTTCTTTTCCGGGACGGCCAGTTATTTAAAATCGGAATTTCTCAGAAATAAAAAATCTTTGGAGACTTTTGAGATATTGTAAGTACACAACTGGAGGAAATATATCACCCTGTGCAAGTTATTTTTGGAAATTTTATTACAAAATTCCTACATATTGGAGCTTTAAGATTTTGCTTACATCTATCTTGTAAATATGTTTTGCCATTTTATTAAAAAGGTTACAATTACAGCAATATTACAATTTCAACAATATTTCAAGTGTACTCTTTCTTTGTAAAAAAAAAAAATGATTATAGGCCTACATTTTATCTATGTATTCATTACTTTCATATTTCGCCTGACTGTAACGTTGTTTTCATGAAATATTAGGGCATATTGTTAATTTGCAGTTTAATACGTTGCTTATACAAATAGCCTACATTTTATTTCAACATATTTCAGTCGATTTTTACTCATCTCAGTATAGCAATACAGCTTGCTGAAACATCATCATTCATTCACACACGCGATTTAAATTTAAACTGTCTTTGCCAGCTGTGGTAAACAGCGCGCATCTCTGCCGTTCATTCATTCATAAACAGAAACCCACGTGAAGAAATTCACGTGAGAAGGAAAAAAACTTACTAGTATTC
Organism: Scardinius erythrophthalmus; assembly: GCF_964197995.2. NCBI lineage: Eukaryota > Metazoa > Chordata > Actinopteri > Cypriniformes > Leuciscidae > Scardinius > Scardinius erythrophthalmus. Next base: position 3,625,590 of record NC_138223.1, on the reverse strand, counting down.
CTCAGCTCGCTCCTCGATATACCCGCACTTCTGGGGGACATTTTCCATTATTATTCCTCACAGCTGCAAGACGGTGTAAACAAGTAATGATCTGAATAAACTTGTGTTTTCTCGCGCTGATATGGGGGCGTTCACAGGATTGCGCGGATTGCCTCAGCCATTTGCGTTTGAATAGCGCGCGCTCTCCGTGGGCGGAGTCACATTACATTTGAATTAGATGTAATTAGCTCGACTGGAATCGCTCTCTTTTAATACAGATTTCACAAGATGAGAATATTTGTTTTTTATATAAATTACTTCATTAAAAAGAAGAGAATTCAAGCTTCATGCCTGTGTGACTGTATGCCTGTTTGACTGAGTATTCGCTGAGTTATTGTTCATTTTCGGACGCGTTTCAGAATGGACTACACTGACAGAGAGAAGGCAGAACTCGCTTCGTGTTTATTTTTCTTTATTTGGCAAAAAGCACAGCACTTTGTTTTTATTGTGAGTATACACAAAAATAATACACATTTAACAGAATCGATTGATGTATGAAACTTGTTTTGTAAAATCAAAGTCAAAAGAGTATTTCGGGTCTCAATTCAACTCATAAGGAAAAAAGCGAGCAGATCACGCCGGCGTGATCTCCGACCTCTGAGGGTTAACGGTACTTTACTGTAAAAAATTACATTAAAGGGTAACTAAACCCCTGGTCAGAGCCTGACTCCACCCACTGGCAATATTTGAAAAATGCTGGAAAAGTAGGCAGAGCCCAGTGGAGAGGGGGCGTGCATCTGAGACGTATCTCTCTGCAGGCAAGGGTGTGGTTAGCTGGTACTCTCTGACGTCAGAGGGTACCACAACTTCCAATAGGAAAATTCAACTGCAGTAGCCACCGTTCAACCTGAAGAGGGCAGCACTCAGACATTTTTACACCATATTTTGTAAAATTAAAACACTTTAAACACAAATGTCAAAAAAATTACTTGAATAAATGAACAGCACTAATAAAGCCCCATTCTTACAGATCATTAACTAAAAAAAGTTGGTTTAGGGTTTAGTTACCCTTTAAATGTTCCATTAGATCTATCACAGTTATTTACCGCATATAGTAAGGAAACTTTCTGTTAACCAATTAACAGTTTTTCACTGTAGCATTGTTACAGTCTTTTACTGTTAAAATCAAGATCATTTTAATCAGTGTACATTTTTTCCTCAATGGCAGACTCAGAAATGCTTCAACATGAAGTCAGATGCTTTACCTGGTGACTTATGAACAGCATCTTTCAGACATTTGAACTGACCCTTGGGTTTAATTTAGACTCCTGACAAACTCCTGCTTTCTTCAAATCTGCACGGCACCAATAACTTTCAGAAGACGCTGCGGAACGTGATCTTATGTGCATGAGCGGCTCTGAATGCGTTTCCACAGTAATTTTAGTCATCTGTTTGTTTTTTAGCATCAGATATATTTCCTGATGAACTTCCCCTGGGCACGACCGATGCCAAATTTCGTCAAGCGTGTAATGATTTTCTTATGTAAACAACAATAAAGCCGTCCCGCGGGGAGCTTTATTTGTGCGGCTGACACTTCGGTGTGTTGTTTGAGAGCTGGAAACTTGCTCTGCATTACTTGCACATCCTTCAAATCTTCTCCATAGTGTCTTTCCAAGGGGGTTTGGATACAGTCAGGCCCCAAAGGACACTACAAAGAGCTCTTGAAGGGAAAAGACGGCGCAAATCAAAGGTGCTTCAAATACTGCGACTTTTCAATCCGGGCTAGAAGAAACTCTTCAGGATGAAATATTCGTCCTTTCCCTGATGTTTCTTAGGCTCTTGCATCCAGATGTTGCTTGGCCAAAGACACTAATAAAACTAGATTATTCACATTTTCTGAAGAATATCGAGTGACGCAAAACATGCTGCCAAAATGCTAGTAAAAAGCGAACCCTAAAATGGCGAATAACAACAGCAAACGTCAATGTGTGTAGCTTCCAACGAATTAGAGGTAAAAGAACATTTCGCAACATCTCATGGCTTACTTTTAGATCTTCTACATCAGCACCGAAATCTAACAAGATTTACTCGGATAAAGAAAGATCCACATTGTTTGAAGACTACAGTTTCACTCAATCAGAAAGCTAATTTCCTTTCTAAACCAATGTTTGGTGGATTCTCAGGACATTGTTTTCCTTAACTGGGGATTTAACCAGTGCTTTTGTACCAGGTCCATACAGACCTTGTACATTAATGAAAATGAGACTTTGAAGCATATTAAAATAAATAAATAAATAAAACCCTTAGGTAAGACTTTTTGGGGACCAATTCTCACCATTAACTAGTCACTTATTAGCTTGCATCAAAGCACATATTAATGTCTTATTCATGACCATATTCTACATCCCATAATCCTACCCAATACCTAAACATAACCACTACAACAACTACTTTCCTAAGTATTAATAAGCAGTAAATTGGGGGTTTATTGAGGTGAAAGTCATAGTTCATAGTGAATGTTTTTTCACAAACTAAAGTGTGACCAAAGCTTGTTACATTGCGTTGAATTTTCAGATGACACTAAATATGCACTAAGATGAGGTCTTTTCTTTATTGTTCTTTCTTTCTTTCTTTCTTTCTTTCTTTCTTTCTTTCTTTCTTTCTTTCTTTCTTTCTTTCTTTCTTTCTTTCTTTCTTTCTTTCTTTCTTTCTTTCTTTCTTTCTTTCTTTCTTTCTTTCTTTCTTTCCTTAAACTTTTGATTGTAAATTAGGTACAAGGAAAAATAGAAATATCACTTTTTTCTATTGACTTATCTATATTACAGGTTAGTCAATAATCTCTAAGTCTAAACACAATTATTCTGCCTTGACCACATGTTGTTTGGTAGCATGTAACGAACAGTATGGAAACAAGACTGTAAATTATTGCATTTTTATTGTTACACTAACGTTATTTAAATGACTTTAAACACCATTACAACAATACTGATTATGACTAGTAAAACGTGACACTAAAACTAGTTTCTAAAACACACTTCAGTGCCTGTAGATGTTGGTCAGTCAATGAAATAAACTGTGCTTGGTTACTGTGCTCTCTGAATAACGGAAGCCATCGTTTTCAGCGTTAATCTCGTCTAATCTCGTCTAATCTCGTAACCCTCTCGACCCGTCTTTGTGTGTTCAGCTTGATCACTATTTGGTGTAGCTCCGTCCCTGAAAACAAATGAACATTACAGCATTAAAGCTCTCCATCAGACGAACAGCAGGAGTCATTTTTAAATGAGTATCCTGCGATCCGTCACGGGCTATCCATGACCTGGAAATATCCACAGACGCTTATCAAACGCTGATCCCTTAAAGCGCAGCTCGGATAACAAACGCCTCTTAGCGTGGAAACCACACTTTCTCTGACCCGTGGTTTCACCTCCTTTCATTCCTTCAGCATTTGTTGTGTTTTTTGATGCTGGTGTCCCGAACAGACTGATTCTGTCATCGTTACTCAGCCTCATGTTGATCTAAAACTGTATGCCTTACTTTCTTCGGTGGAAGGAATACAGTAGTTTCTAGGACTGTCAAACTTCAGAAAGGACAAAAAACATTTGTTTCCTGGATTTCTTCTTACAGTGTCTTCTGAAGTTTGTGTGAGGAACGGACTGACATTAAACAGTTATCTCATGCATACTTGTGAATATTCAAACTATTAGGCATGTTCATGGTGACATCAAGTCTATATTGACTATTTGAATGAAAGAGTTACACTGGATTATCAGCAAATACAATTTTCAATTTCAGGCTGTTCCTCGTAGAAATCTATCACATGAATTTAGAAGACTTGCAAAATAGCACTCGAGTTAAATAACTATTTTAAGATATTTTTTATGTTGTCTTTTTTTAGATCGACATCCTCTTTAGTGTTGTTATCATGAACTAAAATAAAACTATTCAAAAAATTTGAGGTAAATGAAATAAAGCTGAAATCAAACAAAACAACTTAAATCTTAAATGAAAATTGGAGTTTATCATCTCAGTTTATCATCTATGAAAAAAGAAGATCTGAAACAACATGAGGGTGAATAAATTATAAAATAAAAGATTTGCATTTGACGCTACAGTTTAGATTCTTAAATAATAATGGTTCTTTGGTGGTTCTTTATATACATTTATGACTTTATGGTTGTTTGGAGATTCAAACAGATTTTAGTGTTTCATTATGTGTCCTTCAGATCAGTGTTGTGGTTTCTCAAATATTTCAACGCATTCTCATCCTAGGGTGTCATATACTGACGCTTTTGACATTTCGTCTACATCGCACGCACATGGCACCCTTTAGCGTCAATATGAGACGCACAGAGCTTTGTTCGGTTATGGGTAGGTTTAGGTCTGGTGTAGGGTTAGGGTTAGACCGCTAGGAGGCGCCTTCTGGCCCATTTCTATCTGCGTCTCATATTGACGCTAAAGGGTGCCATGTGCGGTCGATGTAGACGAAATGTCAAAAGCGTCAGTATATGACGCCTTGGGATGAGAACGGGCTGAATATTTAAAACACTAGTACATAGAAGATTTTCTAAAGATCTAAAGCATAATAAAAAAAAAATTTGTGGAACCTACAAAGTTTCTCCAATGCCATCAGATTGGAAATCTCTATTTGCTTGTATTGACCATGCAAACCACGCTTTAATGGTGAACACAATGTCTACCAACATTGAACTTCATGCTGGTTTAAATAAGTCGTGTTGCACTCATCCTTACTGCAATCTTCTCGTTTGTAAAGTTTGTATTTACGGCGTTCGGGAGGAAGCTGTAATCCTCCTTCTATACATTACTGTTATTGGCAGGCAGGTGATTGAAAACAGCGATGTCTCGGCGAACTCTTCCCGAGGCTCAAACCCTTTCTCACCACCGTATATGAGAGTTTAAGAGCGGAGCTGAAGGGCTCTCCACTGACTTCATGTATTTCACACATGGATGCTTATAAGCTTACAGAAGTCAAATTCACTGCGGCCACGCTCGCATCCAGCTTTAATCCGTCGCAGAGAAGTGATGGAAAGTTTAAGCCCCTAGAAACTAAAGACGAGCTTTTCTGAACCCTGTTTGAGAGGCTTAAAACAATCCTTTTGTTAGGCTGAATAGATTGTATTAATGGTATCTGCACGACGGCTATTTAAGTTTGGTATGACAGCCATTAAAGCAATGGTACAATACTTTCGTCTATTCTCAATAAACCACACTGCTAAACTCTTAAAACTAAAGCTTCCAAAAGGGGGTTTTCATAGCGATACCATCCCAAAGAACCATTCAGTGAACAGTTCTTAAAGAAACCATTTTTTTCTTAGTGTGAAGAACATTTGAAAAATCTAAAGAACCTTTTGTGCAATGGCACATTTATATAATTGAGCTTTAATGCATCGATTTTAATTACTCGTGAGGCATTTGAACTTGATACTTCCAGTCAAGAGCAACATCTGAGCAATAACCTTTCCACAGTCCCACTATATGAGAAGCATCTTCTCTTCAAATATGACACTGGCAGAGGCAGAGAGTAATGGGCAAGCGTTTCTCGGCGTCTCTCTTGAGGAGAGCTGAATTAAAGCTGCAATATGTTCAAACCACGTCAGATGAAAACAAAACACTCTCATTGCAGCAGCGAGATCAAGTAGCAGCATATGCCTTGTAGCCACTCGAGAAATAAAAACAAACAAGACTCCACACGTACAGGAGAACACACACACACACACACACGCACACACATTGATCACGCTTTAGAAATGGTCTTGAGACTCTTCTTCACTCCTGCAGCTATAGTCAGGTGGAGCGTGTTGACATATTGCACTGGCAATTTCAACAAAATGTAATAACTTTGCCTCTAAAACATATTTTTTTCTTAATGTTCAATCCTTTGCCTTCAAACATGGCTTATGCAACACCTTTTTACCCAACTGCCATACATTTCTTTTTATTGAATATCTCCTTTCACCTACAAAAAGGAAACACCATTTCATGTAGACTCTAAAAGCAATATCACAGGTTAAATATGGCCTGAGCTCGATGGAAAGCATGTGGAGCATGTTGAGGATTACCACATAACATCGACCTGTCACTCAATACAAGAGAGAAACACTCTGTCACCTGCTCCATCAATTCGAGTTATATATATACATATATATATATATATATATATATATTTTGATAACTGTTTTACAAGAAAATATTATTATAGTATTTCTCCTATCTCATCAAGGTTACGTATCTTCTTTGTGATTGGTTTTTAAATTTACTAGCAATTTCTGAGTGAAAATTGTCTCAAAGTAAATCACACAATTTTATTTTTTTTTTCAGTATACAGTAATTGTCTCAAAATTTAGGAGTGCACTAACATACAAATCTTAGTCTCACAGCTAAGCCACAAAACTGCAATCTTAAAGTCACCATGAAATCAAAATGGGCAAATCATGTTTCTTATGGAATATTGCACAATTTTTGTCTTTTTTTTCATCATAATCTTGAATCAGAATAACTTCCTCTCCCTCTTGCAGTGACATCTCTTCTCTTCTCTGATAACGAGGGCGGAGCAACCTGTCACTCACACGAGATCCACCAATAGCAAACCACAACCATTCAATCAATTCCCCATGAACAAAATCAAGCCCCGCCCACATTTGTTCTTGTTCCAGAAGCCGTTTCACTCAGATATTCGTCACAATAGGGAAGAAAGGACCATCACAACTTCCGTTTCATGCCGGCTTTAACATCTTGTGGTCATGGGAGTTGTGTTTAACTTCAGGTTTGGCCTTCCCAGCATGGTTAAATGCAGAGAGCACTTGTTGTGAACAAATCGCCATCGCCAGCGGCACAGGAACGGTGCGGCTCTGAGCTGTTTTAATGAAGTCTCGTGAGCAGCGTGGTCTCAGAGGGAGATCTGCCCCTTAAAGCAGAGCCGAGTGGCCCTTCGCACCTCTTTATACTCCCTCTCCACCGCCAGGAACACTATACAAAGCCCGTCTGCAGTCTGCAATCACTTGAAATCCCCCACTGCCTAATTAGACACCTCTGCACCTCCAGCACAACGCCTAAAATGGACTTTCGAGTAGGCCTACTGCTTGTTTTTATTGCACTTATACCTTTGGTACAAGTCGTGAATCTATATATACACGGAGTACACAACTACATCATAGAGAATGACAAATAAAATAATCCTCACTAGGACGCGTGCATCTTGACCCACTATACTCAGGTGGCTCCATTAGTGGCCCATATGCATATAGTTATCAACGCATAGTTGTTCTAATTAGCCACAAAAAGTTTAATTTTGCATTCAATCAAAGACTTTACGCAAAGAAAAAATGCAATATAATATAATTAATTGGTATAAATTTATATATTTAAAAGAAACATAAATATATTTCTTTTCTTTTTTTTTAAAGCGTATATCTGCCTTATTTATTCTAACACAAAACTAAGTATTTTGATAACTAAAAAGAAAAGTAGAGGCAAAGGTCAAATCAAATGGCTTCGGCAGCACACAATGTGCAGGTACATACAGCATTAATCAGGCCTCAACCAGTTTGGGAATTACATTTTTCCCAACATAATTTACTGGCATCCATTAAAGAGAACACATTTATGCACAACTCAGCTTCTCACATCGATTGAATTCAATGAAGGGAAATAAACCATGATTGCAATGATACTGAACAGCAAAGTCATGAAAAAAGTAACAATTTTGCAAAATAATTCTGGCTTCGCAATAATTCCATTGAAATGTTCCTGCGGTGTGACACTGCATATTTTAAAGTACACACATTCCATGTAGATTCAATTAATATGTGGTCATGAAATCTGAATGTGCAATAAATAAAATGCAAAATGTTTAGAGCAGCATGTTTTAGCATGTCATTAAAGCCTTCAACATTTCAACTTCAATTAGCTGTAGGAAATGAAACCTTTGTTGGCTTACGAGCTTGAAAATGCCTTTACTTCCTGTTGGGGTCCTGAGTCGCCTCATTTTCAAGGACTCCCAAGAGATTGCCTGCTCCATAGAACTTTGATTGATTGTTTGTTTGTTTGTTTGTTTGTTTGTTGTGTTTCTTCCCATTTTTAAGAATAACATGTAAATTCATCATCAGGCTTTTTGTTTTAAAATATACTCAAACAAATGTTAATCATTGCTGATTTAAAAAACAAAAACCTATATTAAAATGTCAATAGCTGCTTAAAACCTTGTACAAAACTGTTATTTCTACAATTGTTCTGTGTGAATATGCTGTGCATTGTATTATTTCAAATGATTCATCCAACATTTATAAAAAAAAAAAAAAAAAAAAAAAAGGGTGTTCTTTGCAGTTGAATAGTGAAAATATAAGATAATTATATGTTGGCTCTTTTCTCCGAGGACAATAAAACTATATGCTATGTCAGCTTATATACAGTGTCTTCATGAAATATTATTTCAAAATTATTTGGTAAGATTTAAACAAAACAAAATCGTAAGACTCTTCTGCTCACCAAGGCTGCATTTATTTGATCAAAGTGTTGTTATCATTACTATTTTAAATAACTGTTTTCTATTTGAATATATTTTTTAAAAATTATAATTTACAGCTAGCCTGGGTGCCAGCCCGAACCCCGCCCACAACATTTTTTGGTCGGGAAGTTCGGTCTAGACTCGATCCATTGAGGAGTAATTATGCTCGGCTCCCAAAAGGCCGAGCCAATCAAATTGCCAGGGCGGGCTTTAATCGATGATGGACAGATGGTCTGTGGTTACGTAATCACCCACGTCATCAAAAAGCGGTTGGGTTGAATTAGTTTACAACAAAGACGACTGCCGCTGGAGAATTGAGATTTCACGAGTTCACACTTACAAATAAGTCAGATAGAATAAATGCGTATATGAGATTTAACGAGTTCACACAAATAAGTCAGATAGAATAAATGCGTATATGACGTGCTGTCCGAGGAGAGGGCTGTGGGCTCGGTAGCCATACTCCCCCCGTGTTCCTGGTTGTGAGAGAACAAGCCAAGACAAGAGTGAGGATTCGGGGTGGTGGAGGGATGCTGAAAAACTGTCAAGGAGTGTTAGGTAAGTTGACAGAGTGATTATGCTTCCTCATGCTGATAGATAGGGGTAACGTTAGACATGGTATTGTTTGATGACAAGTTGATATTGGATTGATTATTTGTACGTGCTCCTCCCGAACTTTGTTTATGAAACATCATGTGTAGATTCCGCCATCGCGTCTGTGATAGAAGATATCCACAGCGCATTCATTTTAAAAGAGGAACAGAGAGCCGCAACATTTTGTTGGTTGAAAATATGAATGAAGAACATACGTCATTTACTCCATTGCTCTGATTGGTTGTAGGTCTATCCAATTGAGTGCAGAGTTGTTGTTTTTTCCTGGTTCGGTTGAGACACGCCCCATAATAAAAGCCCTATGAAGCAGTATCAGACTCACATTCTGACTAGAATATGAGTATGACGAAGTCAGGCTAATTTACAGCATCATTACTCCAGTCTTCAGTGTCACATGATCCTTCAGAAATCATTCTGATATGTTGATTTAAAGATCAAGAAACATTTCTGATCATCATCAGTGTTCAAAACAGTTTTGATTTTGATTCAAATTTTTTTATACAAAGTTCAAAAGAACAGCATTTATTTGAAATAGAAACCTTTTTACATTATAAATGTCTGTCACTTTTGATCAACTGAATGCATCCACGCTAAATAAAGTATTCATTTACAAGAAAAAAAGAAAACAATATTTTGAACAGTAATGTAAGAGACACTTAAAAATGTTTGAATGTCAAGTTAAATTTTCCTCTTAATGGCTCTAAATCAACTGGTGAGAACCTACAATAAGGTTTTAGTTTAAGTGCAGACCTGTGGTCCGAGCGATGGCCTCTACAGCATCATCACTGCAGAACGTCTCTCAGTGTCTCACACACAGGTGTGTTTCGAGGTGGTTGCTGGCCATTGCTGAGAGACTGACTGGTGTGTAATGAAGTCAAGGAGAACCAGTCGGGATGGAGCTCTGTTTCCATCGCTTTCCTGACCTAACGCTGTCAGACTTGCACACGCTCACAGGTTTCTCTCTTCAGCTGAGAATGGATTTCTCCACAGACGTGTTATACTGTCAGCTGCAGTCTTTAAGAGACAGGGTCGTATTTTTAGCTGCAGTGTTGCTTTTTGACTGAGGTACTTTTTACATCACTTGTCTTGGCATGGAGAAATGAGATGTAAATATTACACTACATCCTTATGCATCGCTTTCTGCCAGGACTTTTACGTGTTTTTCCCAAATCACGGAAATGGCGTTGAATGACGTCCGGGTTAGCGGTAGCATTAGCCGTCAGGCAAGTGTTATTTAAATAAACTCCTGATGTACTTACAAACTTTCCAATGCCTCGTTTTATGAGTACAGAACCTATTTGTTCTACTGTAGAAGTTTGGTCCATTCTGGGCATTATTAGTGCGGTAATTTACCAGATACATCATTGGATCCATTAGCGCCTGCACTAAGACATTCGGCTGATATCTCTAAATAAACTCTAACTTTAATAATGTTCGACCAAGGGAAAAAGTCTTCTGGGGGGGGTGTCTGGCTCGAGGTCATGGTGCAAAGGACCCTAGGTTGATTTTACTCCAAACCATCCCTTTAAGTCAAACAACTGATATTGTTTTGTTTTACATAATGGCTGTTGATCACCGTGTGTGATACACTGTATTTTTAGACCTAGATATGTTAAATTGAAAAATATTATGCCAGATAAATATTACAAAATATCACAAACAATAAAATTATACTTAAATATAGTAACATGCAGCTTGGCAAACTACAGATTGCAAAAGTGTCAAAGTTCAACACTGTAGACGAAGAGTCCCGCATAAAAAGCAAACAATAAGCGATTCACTGCAGGCCAACATTAATAAAGGAGGCGCACGGTTCAGCCAAGGTGATACTTCCATAAATCCCCCATAAATGTGAATTGGCAAGATATTGCAGATGGTCGGCTATAAAATGTAGCTTGAACAAATCTGCATCTAAAAGCCAAGTATCACACGGTTTAGATGTCAGAGCCGCACTTTAAACCCTTTTGATTAATGTGATGTTCTGTGTTCTGAAATGAAACCACAATCGTCTGGCCTTTGTAAAACAACCTCACTAAAACAAGTTTCTTTTGTCATTTTACTTTTATACATCATTTTAACATTGCACAAATAAAATAAATAACTTGAAAATGAAATATGAAAATGAAAAAATGAAATAAACGAAATAACAAACTGCGCTTTTTGGGGATTGTGCTCCCATGATAATTTGCCCTGTTTTAGTAAATCTGGCCTTTAATACGCAATGCCAAGTAGATTATTATATTTGAATGGGGTTTGCCCGTGCAAAACTCTTCACAAGGTTGCCAGATTGTTGCTATTCTAGGTCACAACAGGCATTTTATCTTCTTTTTTGTATTGATCGTCTACCAGATGAATGCCTTAAGTCAGTTGCCTTGGGGATGGATGGATGGATGATGGATTTTAACTATTTAAATATGACAATGGATGGATTTAAAAATGACGATGATGGATGGATAGAACAGATGGATGCATTTAAAAATAATTATGGAAGGATGGATGTATAGATGGATAGATTTTAACTAAATATGACGATGGATGGATGGATGGATGGATGGATGGATGGATGGATGGATTGTTTTAAAAATGATGATGATGGATGGATGGAACAATGGATGGATGGAACAAAGGATAGAACAGATGGATGGATTTAAAGATGTTTATGGACGAATGGATGGATGGATGGATGGATGGATGGATGGATGGATGGATGGATGGATGGATGGATGGATGGATGGATGGATGGATGGATTGTTTTAAAAATGATGATGATGGATGGATGGAACAAAGGATAGAACAGATGGATGGATTTAAAGATGTTTATGGATGGATGGATGGATGGATGGATGGATGGATGGATGGATGGATTTAAAAATGACGATGATGGATGGATGGATGGATGGATGGATGGATGGATGGATGGATGGATGGATGGATGGATGGATGGATGGATGGATGGATGGATGGATGGATGGAACATAGGATAGAACAGATGGATGGATTTAAAAATGATTATGGAAGAATGGATGGGAGGATGGATGTATGGATAGATGGATGTTATCTTTATTTAAAAATGACGGATAGATAGATAGATAGATAGATAGATAGATAGATAGATAGATAGATAGATAGATAGATAGATAGATAGATAGATAGATAGATAGATAGATAGATAGATAGATAGATAGATAGATAGAATGCCCTTATCTTAAGGATACAGTAAAGTAATAGTGATGCTGGTTCTGATCTGGAAGTTTTCCTTGACATCGACTACTTTAAAGAACATCACAGATAGCAAAGTCAGACCGCAGGAAAACAAACGAGCAGAAGAAAATAAGAACATTTGAAGGGGGGAAAAAACAACAACAACGTTCCCAAATGATGCAGACAGCGACTACAAGAGCTTCAAGCAACGCTGGGATAATGTGGTGTTGGTTTCCTCGCTGCTCTGGGGGAGACGGCAAGGCAAGAGAGCAGAGCTTTCAGCTTTCCACGACTGACAGAGAAAACAAAGCGTAGGGTTTTTCTCACCTCGCCCACGCTAACAAACACCTTATGTCCGACACACAACTTCCTGTAGTCAATCTCCACAGTATTAATGCCTTCATTACTTCTGTACATCCCAACACTCTCCAGGGCGCCATTCGGCTCATCTCACCTTCCAAACACTATTCATCAAAATCAGAAAAAAAAGAAAAAAAAAAGCTGTCCAAATAATTAACTTATGTAAATTGACTATTGTGGGCTTTTGCCATTTAATAAAAACAAGTCTTTGAGCTTTATTAATGTTGAATTTATGAATGGCGTTGTGACGGCGCATCCTCTGAAGGGATAAATATCTAATCCAGATCTGTGTGTTCAGCACCTGATGCACTCGTGTTAGTGTTCCTAATTAGTGGTAATTAAGTGCTTTCTAGACTCGCTCCTCAGGGGCACCAGCTAGTTTGCGGCATATTTATGCTCGGATTATTTGGGAGATGTAAAGAAAAACCAATTACGCTTGCAGTGAATCTGAGTTATAGTTTATTACGGTCTCAAATGTCAGATGCAGTCACTTGAAATCATTATTTTTCCTGAAAATGACAGCAAAAGTAAACTAAAATGCAAATTAGGCAAGTCGAAATAAAACGTATTGCCACACCGTCCAATGTGAGGTGAATAGAGAAAATCGTACTGACCATCAAACCCCATTATTTTAAAGGAAATGAATGATTTTATTCAGCGAGGATGCAACTAATTACATTTATAATGTTGCACAATATTTCAAATGCTGTTCATTTGAACTTTCTATTCATCAAAGAATCCTGAACGAACATTAAGTTCAACACGACTGTTTTCAACATTGATAATAATCATAAATCAGCAAATCATCATATTAGAATGATTTCTGAAGGATCATGTGACACTGAAGACTGGAGTAATGATGCTGAAAAGTCAGCTTTGATCACAGGAATAAATTACAATTTCATATCTATTTAAATAGAAAACAGTTATTCAAAATTGCAATAATTTTTCACAATATTACAGTTATTGTTTTATCAAATAAACACTTAGCGGAGCAGAAGAGATAAAGACATGCGAGTAGCCAATCTTTCACTATAGTATTTGGCAGATACAATAGTGAGAATAATTGTTGACCTTTAGACGGATGAGAATAATCACGTCTGCAACTCAACTGCGAACAACAGGAAAAGTCTTTGATATAAATGCATCAATCTATAAATAATTGTCTGTTTCTGCAAACATCACTGGAGGCAGTGTAGGAGGATTTCCCAGAAGTCCTTGCATCAAGCAACTGCCAGACTAGAAATCAGAGTTTTCTGCCATATTTTATACAGGCCCTGAGCTATTGTTAGATATTGGATTTCTCCATTGCCACTGATGAGAGGAAAAAAAAAAAAAAAAAATGAAATCAAACATATACTGTTTGGACTGGAATGTGTTTCTATAATGAACTATGGAGGCCTTAAAGGGACAGTTCATCATGCATTCACACCTCAGGTCGCTCCCAAACATTTTTAGAAAATAAAATGAGATAGTTCACAGGAATTTCCTGGGTAACACTTTATAATAAGGTCTCATTTGGTAACATTACTTAATGCATTAACCGGCATTAAGCAAGTAATATTTAACCTTAAGTTAACCTTTGTTAATGTTAGTTCATAAAATGTTCAAATTCACATTAGTTCACAGTGCATTAACTTTTAATCTATTAGTATATGTTGAGATTAACATTAAATTAAGATTAATTAATGCTGTAGAATTATTGTTCTTTGTTAGTTCAAGTTAGCTAATCTTGACAAATGAAACCTTATTGTACTGCTATTATATATATATATATGAAGAGTTCAGATGCAAAAGCCTCTAAGTGCCATCTGAAATTTTCTTCTAGAATTATCATTTTTATCAAGCTCGTATATTTAAGTTCAATAATTATGCAAATTACCTATTATTATACCTATTATTACCTATTACCAATTATTATAAATATGCAAATGACCTATTAATTGTCATTTAAGTGAAATTACTTAACTTAAATATACAAGCTTTATAAAAAATGATCATTCTAGAAGAAAATTTCAGATGGCATAGGCTTTTGCATCTGAACTATATATATATATATATATATATTTTTTTTTTTTTTTTTTTTTTTTTTACCATAATAACCCTGGTCCTGCATTGTTTTATGTGTAATAAAAGTGAGCAGGGCGTTTAAAATGACTGAAAAAGCAGAACATTAATTTTGTGTTTCACGTTAAAGAGAAAGAGTGGTTTGGATCGACTGAATTGTTGGGTCTTTTGTCACACTTTGTTGCTTAACATATTTCCCTCTTCAACAAAAGTTCTGTAATTTATCATGGTTCGGTGGTGTTCTTTTGAATATATGATCATATAAATATTCCTCTGGTGTATTCAAGCAACACTTTGCTTCCTCACCTGGTACTGATGACAGCGGCAGCATAATTCATTCTTCTCACATAAATTAGCATTTTTCCCCTCATGTTCTCTCTTTGTTCCTCTGTTCACCTCCTAACTGGCACGACGTTGGCCAAACGCGCTCTGTTTGAGCAGGCTGTGTGTTTCGTAATGAATGCAAATGGATGTGTTTGAATGCGCCGGCGCTGGACAAACAGGCCGAGGACACACACGACACTGATCAAAGCCTTTTACACGAGCTCCTGACATTTACAGGCCAAGATTTTCATTAAGCAGAGTGATCAGACGACAGACAGGGACATAAAGAGAGACAGAAGTGACGAGTGAAGCAGAGAGACGGGAACAGACAGATGGGATCAACAGCGCTGCCCTAGACACAGGTGGATGTGATATTAAACACGGAGATCTTGCTGAACATGCGAGAACCGACATGACAGAGGAACTTTCCTCCAGCGAAATAAGTCCATTTAGTAGGCCTATCTGTCAACCTGCCCTGGGCTTTAAGAAAATAGCAGCAGAAGAAGTGGGCGGTACAGACAACATCTCACATCTCACAGCATGAGTAATTCTATACACTAATTTCTGGAAATATAATGACAACATCAACATGCATGGTTTATATCCACTACTACATAACCATATGGAAATACCAATTTTATTTTAGAAAATCCAGTATCTTTATATTTCGAACTTGATGAACACAAGCCAGATTATTCATAACACACAAATGAGGAGTCTTCTTACATCATTCAGAACTGATCAAATGTAACTTCCAAACATAAAGGTTCTGATGTTGCTAAGCAACTGAATATAACTAAACTCACATTGCACCGAACAAACACGCAGTTAACAAGTTCACTCTCGTTCTGCCTCGTTCGGGACACATTCGCTCTATACTGTACATTTCTCCCTTACTTTCAAGTAATGAATAATGCAGTCCTGGACACTAAATAAATCGAGCGCGGTATAAAGAGGCAAACAAAACCCCTTCCGGCCGTAACTACAGTAAACTGATGATCTTGAGTTAACCATGGGGCACTTGACAGTAGTTAAAACCAGCTGCAAAGTTCTCAAAGTAATCATTTTATTGTAATTGGAGACAATTCAAGATAGCAAAAAATCAATGGTAAAAACAAAAGTTAGTTTAAAATGTAGCCCCGCCCCTTTTCAGAGCTGCGCTTGGAAGGCCAATCACAAATCAGTATGCAAATAAATACATGGAAGAAGACCAATTACACAGCATCGTCACTGCTGACTCTGAATTCTGAACATTCCATCAAATGGAAACAATGTAATTTCGAATTTTTCAAATGATTCCACTGCCTAAAGTTAAACTGACAAACTTAGTTTGACGTACAGTACTGAGCGGTTCTGACTGAACCACTGCAGAAGTTTAGTTTAGTTTAGTTTTGGAGGTTCCGATCAAACTCTAACCAGAATGTTTGAGGAAAGTAACACTACAAAACTGAAGATAAAGAAGCAAACACAAACAATACAATGCATGGCCCATTAAAATCCCTTTTGATAAAAAATATATGTCTTTATGATGAAGCTGGAGTAATGCTATGTAACACTTCCCGGATGACCTCAGTGTTGTCAGGCAGCGATTTACCCGTTGAACGCTCACCACACAAACAACAGTCCGTTGAGATCTCAAATGAGCTCATGAGAGGAGCAACAATCAGACCTGTGTGATTAATCAGCCGGATGATTTATCTGAGGACAAAAGCTTTACTTTACTGTGTGTGTGTGTGTGTGGCCTGGTAAACCCTACATTATGGGAACAAAATGTCCCCACAAAGATGGCAATATCTGAAATCATTGTCCTTGTCCATTTTTTGGTACAGTAGAAAAATCATTATGTGCATGGAAAGGCCCCATAGAACATGAAAACACAATGTGTGTGTGTGTGTGTGTGTTCCAGACGTATTTCCCACTACATGTCTCTTAAAATATTTGTGCTTTGACTAAGAGAGTTTCTTTGGGTTTGTCTCTTTTATTCTGGCCAGAGATGGGAATCTAATCTCATGATTTGGGAATTGTATGATCCGTGTAATGTGGAATGTTCTCACACACCCATGAGTCTGATGTGACATTGATATAGTAGGAGAGAACAGGGAGTGACTTAACTTATGTTGTTTAAATGTCTGTGTTTCGTTTGCTCTATGTGTCTCCAACTGTGATATAATATCCCCACATGTGTCTGTTTTAAATTAAGCTTGTTCTGAACTCATCAGCTAATCCATAAACGTATTCATTATTTTGTCAAGTGCAAAAAAAAACTCTGTTCGCTTTTGTTTTGTAAGTCTTTAAATTTTGAGCTCAGATTCCCAAAAACTAAAGTTCTAAGAATGTTTTTCAAATGAAATGTTTTTCCGATTGATTGAATTCTTTAAACATTATAGGGACGTTACTTTTGAAAGTTCGCTGAAAAAACCTGAAACTAAACGAGTTAGACGAACATCCAACTAAAACATTTCAGAAAGAAAAGCTTCATGAACGATGTAATAATACAAAATTTTAGCTAACGTTTTGAGAACATTTTTAAAGACCAGAAAACTTTGAACGTTTGCTTATAACTTTGAGAGAACCTTGCCAGAACATTAGCTAAAGTTCGGAGGACATTGCTCATGTTTGAGTGATTTCAGCTCATTTCTGAATAGATAAACTGATGATGTCAATGTTAATGTATACATAATTAGTATCAATGACAGAAAAGATAGGAAAAGCACTGGATAAAGTGCTGGAGGAATTGTTGCCGAAGACGAACTCTTCACAAACGTACCTTCATTTGGTCACTCAAAAATGTGTAAATGTCATTGCATTAGACTGTTAAACAATTACACCAAATGTCATCTCCAGAAAAATGATGCACAGCTTTTCTCAGCGATAATTTCATCTTTTCTAGCTGAAGACAGGTTACATCACTCTTCCAGCCTAGCCAAGCGGTTTAGCTGGTTTAGTTGATAGCCTGACAAGTGTCCAGAATCCTTCTAAATCACTCCAGCTTAACCATCTTACTGGCCAGCGGAGACCAACAAAACAACTTAGGCTGGTGTTTCTTCCAATTATGTGTCATTTTTGCTCAATGTCTTTAAATGAGCTGGTGCTTCTGTGATTTTAGTGGACGTATCAGAAGTCCTCAAGTTCCACTAACCACAAACAATAAAGTCTGTCTTCATGGCAGAAACTGATTTAACCAAGAGCAACATGTTCCTGGATTAACATCTTTGTTGATCCTGGAACAACATTCCAATCATCCAATCAGATTTGAGGGAGAAGTTTACAGTTTATGTCCAGTTTAGGCCTGCAACCAGGGTTGGGTGCTTCTACATCAGTGTTATTCACCAACATTTCCCTCTGTTTTTAGAGATAAGTTATGAATCGCAGGGTAGGTTTAGGCGTAGGATTTAGGATTACAATTTTCAGACAGAAATGTTGTTCCAGGATCAACAAACTTAGGAATGCGTCTAACTAGGCAAAATCATGACGTGCGTCTTCATGTGCAGCGCTGTTTTCTTATCATTTCAGACCGAACAAACTATGAAATGTTTAGCATGAAAAGTGCTTGCGCAATCCTTCATTCAAAAAAAAGATATATTACTTTGGTATTTTGTGTCTAACGCAATTGCATTCAAATGTTTTGAAGTTTGACTTCAGTGGCAAAATGCTTTTTTTGGCCCCGCTATCTATCTAGCCTCAGACACACAAATTTTCAACAGTTATTCCAAAAGCAAGTATCTTGAATAAAAAAATAAAATAAAAACGAACAAAAAAGACCATTGCTTTTGTCAAAGAAAAAAAAAACTGATTTGGACTCGCATTGCATGAGAATTCCTGCATGCTGTTAAATTATGGATCAGTGATGCAACAGCATACGATACACACTGTAGATGTGCACCGACATCAACAAGAGATATACTGTACGTGCAGCCTGCAATGAAACCACAGATGCTCATGGGGATCGAGCCCTTGGAGAACCATCAGAAACAACATGCTCACAGGTGAGACAACAGGGACTAGAGAAATAATCCTATTTTAGAAATGTATAAAAACACTTCATGTACACACATCCTGCAGTCCCCAGTATCCAAATGCTCTTGCTTTTTTGTGGATCTACTTGTGTACTGTACTTGTTGTAGCGCTTTGCGTATAAGAAAAGTGCAATATAAATACAATTTCTTCTTATTATTATTATCAAACTTTTGCCCAAATCAATGTGCATGTTTAATTTATCACTAAAGGACCAGAACAATCTCACAAAAGACGAAACATCATGCTACATCAGGCTACGTCTGCCATCTGAACGAGCAACAAATGTCATTTTAAGGCAAATGCAACTGTATTGTGGGATAAAACACATTACGACTGTATTATCTTATCCTTTCAAACGCTCTCTCTTCCTCTGCATTAAGTCCCTGCCACGGTAATCTGCTTTTACTGGGTGAAGCCCTCAAATGTGATTACTTCACAACAGATAACAAAGGGGGAAAACCCTATCTATGCCACAGCATGGAGTATGAATTAAAGCTACACTATGGCCTTAAGGACTCCATAAATCCAATGCTAAACAGGGGCTCGTCCTCCTGAGTGAGCAGGGCCACCTACTGGGGCTGTTTATATTGCACGAAGGGCTTTTAATTGGAGGAAAACTCTTACAAAGAGCCTTAAACTCACTGAGAGTTTACTGAGCGTGACAAGCAAGTGATGCACAGGTAGATTTGAGATTTACTCGCAACTGCACGTTTTATATGAGTGTGTGTGATGATGCAAAAGGATGTCTTCTTAAAAAAAAAAAAAGAAAAAAAGTGCATTGTTATAATGTAACTATCTTTCTGTGTCTGTGGTTTTCAGAAACATATTCAGTCCATTTCAGAAGAAAACCTTCTTTTAGTAATTTATGATTTATACAGTTAAATTTGGTCAATGTCTCTGAATATGCAGAAAGACACAAAAGCTCAACACATACAAAGAATCTCAACGTTAATGATATTGTCTTTTTTAAACTGCATGTAATTGTAGGTTTGGTCTCAAAACTGTTATGTTTTGACCAATATACAAGTTTTAATAATTCACAACATCTGCAACTCATCACACCACATCAAATATCACACTGATCAAAAGTTGAGATGTGCTATACGATTGACTTCTTCAACTTCTCTTGGATGCTCAAGGATTCACAGGTTTAACAATTCAATGATATCAGCTCAATAACAACTTATGGTAACACTTTATTTTAGCGTCCTTGTTACACATGTTACTAGTAATAGCTATTCACTATGCACAATTGCATGCAACTAACCCTAAACCAAACCCCAGCCCTAACCCTATCGTAAGTACATGTAGTTAATTATTATTACACAGTATTAAAATGCATAATTACACTGTAACACTGACACCTTAAAGGGTAACCCCAACTTTCCGTGCCTTTCTGTGAATGTAACAGCTAATCGAGATCATGCTGTCTATATATCCTTAAACACCGAAGACGACTGTGGTAGTAAAAGTTTTCAAAGATCCATTGCTGAGCTTTTATCATTCATTATAGGCTATTCCATGCGTGAGTTCACATGTAAATCACTTACAAATCATTACTGATCGACCCCATTTATGATCAATGGGCAAACCTGCTGCATGAGCACGAGCTGTTCTCCACCCGAGTGTAGGTTTTCTAACTGACATGTATGAAGAAATCCCCTTTTACCCCGAGTTTGTGATGTGGCACCTTGTCCTCACCTTGTATCTCCTGATGTGGCACATTATGGAGACTGAAGCCTTTGGTCGTGAACGCCTGGCGCACATCGCTGCAGCTGCGCGATTTTACATCTCCAGCACACGACAGCGACAATAGAAGCGATAAAGAAGTGAAAACCACGACAGGTGTCTTCCACATCCCTCCTGCGAGCAAATCCAGCCGATGCGTAAAAGCGCAAAACCCAGAAGACGCGCTCAGCGCACCGGCGTCTCCAGCTGCAGGTGGACAAATGTTTCAATCATGCAATCGCTCATCAATGATCAATCACGCGCTCTGTCGCATCTTCTCGTTGCAGAATTCTCCAACGGATCCTCTCAGAACGAACGCGTGCGCGATTACAACGGCGAAACCTCCAGAACAGATCCGGAGCGGCGCGCTCTCAACTTCTGCTCTGTGTTTCTATCAGTGGAGAGAAAGTAGCAATCCTCCCTCTCCCTATCTCTCACACACACTCAGAGAGAGAGAGAGAGACACTCACACAGACAGACCGCACAACCCAGTGGTGAGTATGACAACATGGAAAAACACGGAGTGGATTCATGGAGGCGCGTGGCGTTTTGCCCTCGGGAGATGCTGAAGCAAAAAAAAAAAAAAAAAAAAAACAGTGCGGATTCGTCTTAGTAGTCAACAATAATATAATTTAGAGGAAATATATATCTATAAAAATCACATTGTTAAATTATAATAATATTATGAAATAAAACAATCTAAAACACACAACAATATATTTAATCAATTAAATAGTGTTAATGCCTTTTTGACTCTCTCTCTCTATATATATATATAGGGCTGTCAAATCGATTAATTGCATCTAACATCAACGTTTGTGTATATATTATATACTGTCTGTATGTATGTATGTATATATAAACAAACAATCATGTTTATTGCATATCAATTGATTCCTTATGTTGAGAGTATTTTGCAAAACAGAATATTAGATATTAAACTTTAAAAAGAAAGAAAGAAAGAAAGAAAGAAAGAAAGAAAGAAAGAAAGAAAGAAAGAAAGAAAGAAAGAAAGAAAGAAAGAAAGAAAGAAAGAAAGAAAGAAAGAAAGAAAGAAAGAAAGAAAGAAAGAAAGAAAAACCGCACAGCCCAGTGGCCAGTATCAGAATAGAGAAAACACGGACTGGATTAAAAAATCATGGAGTTTTGCCTCAGGAGCTCCTGGATTGGATTCTCAAAGCTCAAGCTGTCATCGTCTAATCTATTCGTCACGTTTTGACCTTTTCTTGTGTAATTCAAGGGACAAATGTGTGCTAGATTGACATGACAATAACTGGTCGTGTGATATGGCCAAACAAACAGTGCAAAAATCCCCAAAATAACATAAATTAGCATAGTGGAAACAGAGTAAACGAAAAGTATTAACAAATAAAATAAGTGTCAAATAAAATGAAGTCTAGATTAAAATCAGAGAAAAACAAACCAAAAAAAAGTTAATAAAATTATTCATTCACTTTAATGGCTTTTAAAAGTATAAATTTGAATGGTTTTAACATTCAAAAACATCACTCACTATCTTTCAAGTACAATTATGCACGACATCAACAAGACTAAACCTTTTTACTTTTATTGTGCTACTCACATTTCTTAACTTTAGTTTTTATCTTTATTATTATCTTTATTTTTTTTTGCTCTTGTACAATAGTATATATGATACTGCATTATTTGGTCAAAATATGAACTTCCTTAAACTGCCTTAAGTTCAATTCTCTCTCTCAAGATATGGTATCTTTCCCAATAGAAAACTAGCAAGATATGTTCCTCCATGCATTCATAACCTCAATATCAGAGTGCAGTATTTATCTGGTGAGTCTGCGGTTGGACGAGCCGTCCCGCCTGAGGGAAACTCTCACCGGTGACTCACCGCACAGTCTAGTGTAATAACCAGCAGCATCACTTAAAACAGGCTGGACTTTCCCAGGTTATGAATCGTTAAACTGCTCAGGGGTCATGAAGTTCACCTTTTCTAGTCTATTTATCTTTGGTTTACTTTTGTTTGTTTTTTCATTTTTCTTCAATGTGAGGATGTTTAATACAGACATCCCTGAAATACCATGCACTTTTATTTCTTAATAATTGCTGAATGCTTCTGCTCTTAAAACGCAAGTATCCCAACATATGAGGTTTCCACGTGTCACACATGACTGCTGTCAATCAAATGATGATTATTAATAAATTAGGCAAATATCACACAGCCAACTAGTATGTGCATTGACAATCCTTACGTGCATCATGTTTAGTTCAGAAAAGTGATCATTTTGATTAAAATGATTAACAAATTAAATAAGTATAGTGCTTTTAAATCCAATTTTGAATCAAGAAGGAATTGTTACAAGCTTATAATCATTTCCACTTCATTCATCACCATGAAATTGATGCTCATTTATACATCCAGAAAATGTGCATGTGCACAGAATTCATACTTCATACTGGGGCTTGGCATTGCTATAACTACCTCAAAGCAACAGCGAGGGTCTGAAGCTCAGCATCCTGAAGATGGATTAGTCTAGTGTTTCACCACATGGAGGGTCAGTGGTTTTCCAGTGACTGCAGGTGGTGTGTGTGTGTGTGTGTGTGTGTGACAGGAAGTAGCGCGCTGTTCTGCCTGTTGTCTCAGCAACATGTGTCTCCTCTGAGACTGGTGGCTCAGAAAACTCAGAGGCTGAGAATAAAATCAGTTGAGTCGTATCCTGCGCCAGTATTGAGTTTCTTAACTTGTGCTGCAAATTACTTACTTTTATTTATGGCCTTTTCTTTTTCTTCTTTTTTTTTTTTGCAAGACAGACAGGGTCAAATGACACTCAAACCTGCATGCACAAACCAATGAACCGCAGCTCTGACTTATTTAAAAACCCAGTTGAGTAAACTATGCAAAGTTATTACAGTTCTTGCACAGCATGCCATGTTTTGATACTCCTCATATTTTATTTTGTAAATAGTTTTTTTTTTTTATCAAGATTAAAATGCATTTATTGACTTATGTGGTAATAAATGTTTGCCATTTTAATTGATTGTGTTGATGTCAGCATAATATTTGAATTTCAAAAGGTGATTTCTTGCATTTATTTGCATAATTGCGATTGGATTGGCATATTTTTTGACAATTCTTTTATACTAGAATTGTTCTATTTTGATTGAGATTTAACAAAAAATAAAAAGTATATTTTAAAAAATGTATTTTGTTTATCAAATACTATTTTGTGGGGGAAAACCATAAATAGATGTAATTGTACTAAATGGTACGAAATGACATTATTCAGATTATTTATTGAGGGGCTATATTTATTATTCACATTATTATACATTATTATTATTATTTATTTTATTTTTTTACTAACATTTACTCAATTCATAGTATATTTCATTGATTTTTTTTATGTTACAATTTACTCAATATTTTAAGTATATTTTTATCTATGTAAAAATGTTTCATAAAAAAATAAAATTATTACATCATACATTTTCATAGTGTATGTTATTCGCCATCTGCTCTTAATTGGCCATGGTAAATTGACCTTGTTATTTAATGGCTAAAGATACAGTCTGACCACAGCTGCAGTTCCTGGATCGATGAGACTCCATGAGCGCTAGTGCTTTCTTTACATCTTTACACGGCTACTCTAACTTGTTCCTGTTTGAACACACACACACACACACACACACACACACACACACACACACACACACACACACACACACACACACACACACACACAAGACGAGCGGACAGAGAATATATGTTTGATCCTGGCTGAAATGAGTCCACTCTGTGCAAAAGGCAGCTGTGAATGGCCTTTGATGATTCATTCATCTGAGTGGAAAAACTCGAAAGACTGCAAATCCCACCTGACACAATGGTCTGATATTTTGTCAGGTCTTCTTTTGACTTCCACTCCAGTTGCACAATCTTCAGAGGATATGAAGATGCTTTTGAAATTTGCAATGCTGTCCGTTTAACCCGGTTGTGTCGTCTTAAAGCAGCCTGTGGCTAAAGTGGCGAAAGCTCAAGACTCGATTGAAACAAACCTCTTAAATTAAAGCTGCGCTCAATGAGTTTCTATTTACATCCCTCTAGGACTCAACAAACGCTGCTCTTCAACCCCACGCGAAATACAGAGAACTATAGATTTACACAGAATTAGTGCAACGTTTGTAAAACTTGTAAAACAACATTTGTCATTTTCAGTTATTATAAGTTAAAGTACTAAAATAACTAAAACTAAAACTTAATAAAATCGGTTTAAACCTATTTAACACAACAAAATAGCAAAAAAAAAAAGACTAAAACTTAAATAAAAACCTAAAATAAATAAATAAATGTAAATATAAAATAAAATTCTAAATATTGACAAAACCTAAATGGTACTAAAATGACACTTTTAGGCAAAATTTCCCCAAAATTAGCAGAGGTCCACAGAATCCATCAGGATTTCTAGAATCATATTAATGATATTTCTCAACTATATGTATTATGTACTATGTATTTCTTATTTTTAAAAACCTAGCAAAAAAAAAAAAAAAAGACTAAGTGCACCTTTAATAAAATCCTTATTAGAAACATTAATAACATGAAGGGCATTAATAGTAGTTGGCTAAGTTATCTTAGTAATTTATAAGAGGCACAGTCTTGAACTGTGACGTCAGAGACGGCAGACAGGGAAAAATATAAGTCCATTTCATGCTTTAAGAGCCTCCAATAAATATCGACCACTGGCAAAAAAAAAAAAAAAAATAATCATCTACTACAATATTGTGAACTACAGTATTTGTGATTTACAGGATGCTGCAAACATTTTATTTTGTCAGAAAATACGGCCAGTTTTGAATGTCTGCCAATACAGAAAGATGCTTTTCTCCTCATAATGGCGCAGTGACACTCGTGAACCAAATCCTGAATCCCCCTCCCCTTTTTTTCTTTTCTTTTCTTTTCTTTTCTTTTCTTTTCTTTTCTTTTCTTTTCTTTTCTTTTCTTTTCTTTTCTTTTCTTTTCTTTTCTTTTCTTTTCTTTTCTTTTCTTTTCTTTTCTTTTCTTTTCTTTTCTTTTCTTTTCTTTTCTTTTCTTTTAACACTAACCCTTTAATTATTCCTTTAAAGAGGACCTATCATGCTTTCTTCCATGTTCATCTTTTAATAGTGTGTAATGTTGCTGTTTGAGCATGAAAAAGCTCTTCTTAAAAGTTAAACGTTATTCTCTATCTCAGTGTCAGTGTTTCTGAACTCCCTGAAACGCCTCCGTTGTAGTCTTGAGTTTTCTTCCGGGAACGAACACGTCACAATATTCCTCATTTAAACAATGAGTAGTGTGTTGTGGTTATGGTAAGTGAATTCAGGCCTTTGCAATTCAGAGTCCCTTTTCAAAGAAACAGTCGGAGACAGACAAAGACATTGAATGCAATGCGACTGCATAACTTTATTATCTCTTATATTTAATAATGTTATCTTAAATTTCACTCTTAATAGTCTTTTTAGAGACTATTCTATCTCTGTAGTATTGTTACAATCACGACCGAAAAAGCAAAACCAGCATTGACTCTCTCAGCCCAACTACAATCCACCAGTGGCAGCAAGTCATTAAGCCCTATCATACACGCAGAGCAATGCAGCGCCAGGCGTGACACAAGTGTGTTTTGCTAGTTTCAGCCTGACGCGCTGGTAAATGTGCACCTAGGCGGGTCCACAATGCGCGTACACTCGGCTTATTACAGGGACGCGTAGCAGCACACAAACATGCCAAATATTAAACATAAAAGGATTACAATGTAAAAGATGATTATTGTGTACATAAAGATATGGTGTAATCCGGCTTGGTCTGCTTGCGCAATATAACCTCGCGCACGAGCAGATCTGTTTGCACTCTGGAGACGCGTTCAGTCTTTCCTTGCAAACTCCATCATTTAAATAGCGAATCCACCGTGGCGCGAGCGCAACTGGCTTTTAAAGGGAATAGGAGATGAGACTGGTTGGTTTATTTCACAACACACCCAAAACACACCCATTACTCATTAAGAGAATAGGGACAAAACTTATAGACCATTGCGCTGGGCGCGCCGACCATTTTTCCCGTTGTTAAACTAGCAAAAGTGGATTCGGACATGTCCTAAGTGCACTTGTGCCGTGTGCTGTGTCCTTTAGACCATGCTCTTAGATCCTTAAATAGGGCCCATTGTCTTAACAAGTGAGTCATTTAATCATTCAGTTAAACGATTCATTCAGGGGCAACACTGAGTCCTTCATTAGACCGATTATTTCAGAAACGCAGATTCATACAGTAATGAAACATCACTGGCTCTACTAATCTACTGAATTTGTTTGGAACTGTTTTCAAAATAGCCAAAGTTGGCAAAATAGAACAAAAAACAAACAATATTCTGAGAATGTAAGTGACCTAATATTAACTTCTTGTTTATTGAACTGTTTTATAAAATCAATATCACATTTACAGATGTGCTGATATTTGGTAAATAGGGATTCTTGCTCGTATGGTATTGCGTAACAACATCCAGCTATAAATATATTAAAAATAACTCATACAGGGACATTTTGGCCCATATCTTGAATTTTGAGGGCATTTTTATTCATTTTGGTGTCACTCTTGCCCCAAGCACCTGTTCATTTCCGACCCTATAGTATGTGATTTTGGGACACTTTTTCTGTTGCAAGGCGGAACTATAGAAAAGGCCGCTACTGGGTAAGAGGCGGGACATTTCCAAAACATGCTGGAAGCGGTTGACCAATCACAACACACTGCTCCAGCTGACCAATCAGAGCACATTGTGCTTTTCAGAAGGAGGGGCTTCATAGAGACAGGAACTAAACAGGGGTGCGTTTCCCAAAAGCATCGTTAGCCAACTATGTCCGCAAGTTCCGTCGTTATCAGCATAGTTCAATGAGTCAGTGTTTCCTGAAACCATCGTTCTAACGAACATTTGCAAACAGCATCGCAAAGTTGTGTAGTTGGAACGACAGCTCTCGACCTGTGGTTAGAAGCAGATTTTGCATGACATCTGGACTTAATAAATCCTTATCTTGAGCAAAATAAGCAAGCTGACATTCAGTACAACCTGTGTCTTTTATTTAGAATACATACAAATGTCATTTACGTCTTTAGTTTGTCAAGAGATTTAAAGCACTGTTTTTGAACAGTGCGCATGTGTGAACGTGCTCTACTATGTAAGAACAGGGCTATGATTGAATCTGGAAAAATGAGAAATAGTCCTCAGATGCCATGTTCGTAATTTATAGCAAAACATCTAGCGTTAATTCGATCTCAAACAGATTCATAAAGAAAATTATTACTCCACCACCTGCGTGACATCATTAACCAACGTGGTTGAACGACCAATTTGCGACAATACAGTTTCGGGAAACAGTCGTTACTGGCTAGTTGATTTTTTTCAACGATGCATCGTACTACGGTAGTGAAGCAGTGAGCTACGTCGTTGTTCGGGAAACGCACCCCAGAGCGTTACTGACAGGGAAGAGAGGAGCTGCATCAATGACAAATATGGGAAAAATCATGTATTTTAAACATTCACAAATGCAAACCTATTCTAGTAGAGCTCAGAAACAAAATCAAGACTTTGTAAAAGGGCATAATATGGCCTCTTTAAGAGATGCAAACATCTGCTGAATGTCTAAACTCAGAACCCAAGATTAAGCAGTCAAACTAATAAACACAGTCAGGTCTCTAACAGTCAAGGACACCCACCATGATGCTCTGTCACCACTTGTTCTCCATTGAAGAAATAAGTGTTAAAAAAAAAGCTCTTGCAGAGCATCTCGTGCTCCTCGCCCTGTAAGAAATAAATCATGTAAGCGGATCAACAGGAGGTGGCCGCTGTATTCGCAGAGGTGCTTGATGCATACAAATGCTGCATCCCAAAGGCAACGGCTCTGAAACGCCACTAATGATGCTCCTGCTATGGTCTGGAGAACAAAGATAAAATAAAGGAG
Source organism: Scardinius erythrophthalmus (assembly GCF_964197995.2). NCBI lineage: Eukaryota > Metazoa > Chordata > Actinopteri > Cypriniformes > Leuciscidae > Scardinius > Scardinius erythrophthalmus. Next base: position 3,596,828 of record NC_138223.1, on the reverse strand, counting down.
AGAAAAAGCGACACGGAGGTATAACATGCACTCTTTGATGTGCATTTATTTGCTTTTAGCCTCAGGAATGTTTACATGAGGTTGCAACCCTGCTAATAGTCTTGTTGTTCTGTTCATTCAAGACATAAAAAGAACATCTTTCACTTCCATGCCAACCAAATATGGTTTGTGGAGATAAAGAACTAACTATCATATCTTGCTTTCCAGATACTTATTAGTTGATCACAATAAACTACCAGCCCTTGGCCATGGAGAGCTTATTGTGCTGATGATTTTCCAGTGTGTGTGTGTGTGTGTGTGTGTGTGTGTGTGTTATGCTAAAGGCTTTGTTAGCGCTAACTAAGCAAGAGTCAGCAATAATTCCTATCTGTTCTTATTAGCCAAGGCATACTATGGGGGCTTTGCTCTATTTTAAAGGTGAAACATGCTCTTTTTTTTTGGACTGCTGAAAAGCTTGCAATTCCTCACTACTTTTATGGGTTCGCATTCAACACACAAGCACATGCATGGTATATCTTACTGACCACAAACTTTTAAAACACACGCCACAAACTGATTCACACAATCTTAATCATTAGGGAAATGTAATCGTAAAGTGAAATCGGAAGCTGATTTTTTTCATTCTTTATGACTCCCATCTCTAGTGAAACTTGATAATTTGAGTTGTTGTGATACAGAAATGACAATTGCTCTACTCTTCAAGCGCTCATATTTCATGCCATTATACGCCATTAGCATGACTGTTCACGAGCGTTTGATGTGAGCAACAATTACAGCAGCCAAACGCACAGAAGTCTCTCTAAATATGATCTGCAACACTGTTACCCATTACTAAACCCGTCCTCTACGCACCTCTCGACTGCTTGCCGTGCGAGAACAAAAAAAATGTGTTAATTTAGCACTACAGGGAAGAGAAAGGTTTCTTTGCTCGCATTAGTGCTGAGAGTAAGCCTTTGTATTATTAATGAGCCTTCCATAATTTATGAGTGTGAAAGACAAATATGGGCAATTATTGTAATCTTGTGAGAGAACAATCTTGGATCTTAATCAACCACCGTAATGCTGTTTTTCGACATAGATTGTAAAAGTAAATGAACTTTCAGATAATGGAACAATACAATCTGCATTATTATTAATAAAATTAGTGGTGCTTGCTAAGCCTGTTGCTCATACTTATGACTTGTGATTTGCATAAATCCATAACCACAAGTATTTTAGTTTGTCTTTGACGATGCCTCAAACCGCTGAGCTACTGCTTTTCTTAAAGTTAAGACACACTTTCTGCCTAATAGAAATAACACGCATTTCATGTTTGAAAGGGGAAAGTAACAAAATAATCTGATAAACATGACCGAACTAAAGCCATGGCTGAAACAACTAGACTTGCCTAAAAAAATCATGAAACTATACAGACCATACTCACAAAATACTGACAGAAGAATTAAATTAATGTACATTTAACACACAGGCAAAGCAAAGCAAACACAAGGGCTTTTTATATACAACATAACTAATTGGTTAAAAAGAAACAAATGCAATCAAGAAGTGGAAATAATTAGAAGAACCTTCAAAATTAAAGACCAACGCTAACATCAAAATAAGACACACAACTGTTTTATCTGGCAGTAGTTTTTGGTTTGGTTTCACTAGCTCAGCTTTTGCAGAAATTAGTTCTTTCCTCTAAGCAAAAATGTCTGTCTGTCTGTCTGTCTGTCTGTCCGTCCATCCATCCATCCATCCATCCATCCATCCATCCATCCATCCATCCATCCATCTATTCAACCATTCCTCCATCCATCCATCCATCCATCCATTCAACCATTCCTCCATCCATCCATCCAACCATTCCTCCATACATACATACATACATCCATTCATCCATCCATTCAACCATTCCTCCATCCATCCATCCATCCATCCATCTATTCAACCATTCCTCCATCCATCCATCCATCCTTCCATACTTCCTCCCATCCATCCATCCATCCATCCATACAACCATTCCTCCATCCATCCATCCATCCATCCATCCATCCATCCATCCATCCATCCATCCATCCATCCATCCATTCAACCATTCCTCCATCCATCTGTCCATCCATACATCCTTCCCTACTTCCACCCATTCGTTCATCCATACAACCATACATCCTTCCATACTTTCTCCCATTCATCCATCCATCCATCCATCCATCCATCCATCCATCCATCCATCCATCCATCCATACATACATACATACATCCTTCCATTCATACATCCTTCCATACTTCCTCCCAGTCATCCATCCAATTATTCATTCAACCATTCCTCCATCCATCTGTCCATCCATCCATCCTTCCATACTTCCTCCCATTCATCCATCCATCCATAACACAGGTTAACCTTCAATAACACACCCTGAGAAATGTACACTGGCGTAAGAAGTGTGACAACTAGCCCCGATCTCCCATTTCACATGACCTGTTTAAGAGCACTTGTTTATAAGTGCTGTATAATATGCTGTTTAATTCACAAACATCAATCACCCATCGACTGTAGAAAGGGGGACAGGATGATTAAACGTATCACTGAATATGAAAGACTGGCAAAAAAAAATTTAATTATAAATATAGAATATTAGTCAGTAACATGATCTTACTGAAGCCTTGTGAAGTTAGAAAGGTATTGAGCATTAAAATCACAGCACAGTGTGTTTCAAAGTCTAAAATTACATTTTAAAGTTACTCTCTTCTTTTAGACTCAATACTTTGCAAAGTTGTCAGTGTTGCTCATCTTTCTGTGTAATTCATGAGGGCCTCATGAATATGCAAAAGAGCAGTAGTCATTAGATATACGCCTGCATTATATCGCGAACCTCAATTAAATATTAAGGGGCTGAAAAAGCAAAGAAAAAATATGGGAAGCTGCTGTTTCTTTTCATGGGCAGTAAAGAGTGATTGTCAATTTCACGTATTTGTGGCTGCAGCCAATTTCCAGCAGCTTTTACTTTCTGTAAACGAACTGCAAAAGCGCTTTCATTACTTACTTGCTTTATAATCTTCTTTCTTTCTCTAGAATAGATTCTTTAATACTGTATTCAGGTTTAATGAAGACTGGTTTGGTAACCACTGTCACATTTGATCAGTTTAATGCATCCTTGCTGAATAAAAGTATTCATTATTATCAAAATGGAATTATCTTCATGGTCAGACTTTACAAAAGTTGACTATGCGAGCATTATAGACGTCTAAAGACCAATTCACACTGCACCGACAGACACTGGCCAACATTGACAATCACCAGACTACATTAGGTCACTTCTCAGACATTCCACAACCTGACAAACGGCAATTGAACATATTAAAGTGTAACTCTCGCCAAAATTGAACCTAGGCTCTTTTTGTTAATCTACCCGAGTCAAACTTTCATGTAACAGCATAATTAGAATGGAAACGCCACTTTTAAGATTGACCGTATTTTTGTTTTAGGTCAAAATGCCTTTTGAATGGGAGTGCATGGGGCACTTTAGCATCAACATCGCTATTTTTAAAACACCAAGAAGGCTCGACACAACATGAAACTGTGCTCGAAGTATCACCAGGGGGTCTACTCATGAACTCCAGCATTGACTACATTGTTTGTGTACACAGAGTTTACTAAAAATAAAGGTTTTGAACAACTCACTGTAGCTGTTGTTCTTCCCGGCCGCCGGCATTTTGTCAGTCAAAAGTAGTCGATCTGTATCATTGAAACATTCATTATTATATGAGGATCCTTTTTCAAATACAAGGTCAATATTGATTTTCGCTAACGACAAAACAACAAATTATCCGTGAATTTATATGGAACTAAGCTTTAGGAGCTTTCCATCTTTACTCTCCTGCTGGTTACGTTGCATTCGGAGATCGACTATTTTTGACTGACAAAATGCCAGCGGCCGGAAACACTAACTGATAAAGTGAGTCGTACAAAACCTTTCTTTTTAGTAAACTTTGTGTACACAAACAATGTAGTCAATGCTGGAGTTCATGTGTAGAGCCCCTGGTGATACTTCGAGCAAAGTTTCATGTTGTGTCGAGCCTCCTTAGTGTTTTAAAAATAGCGATTTTGATGCTATCATAGTAGCACTCCCATTCAAAAGGCATTTTGACCGAAAGCGAAAATACGGTCAAACTTAAAAGTGGCGTTTCCATTCTAATTATGCTTTTACACGAAAGTTTGACTCGGGTGGATTAACAAAAAGAGCCTAGGTTCAATTTTGGCGAGAGTTACACTTTAATTCAGTGAAAACGAGCGCTGACTAATGCCAACAGACGCCGAGCAGAGTAACACACTGATCCCTCAAAACTCAAAGTGTGCGTTGCCGCTGGTTGGCATCTGTCATCGTGGTGTGAATTGGCCTTAATAAGCACAAGTAATTCCTCCAAACTTGCCAATTTCCCCAGTGAAACATTTGCTTTTATTTCCCATGTAAAAACTCACAATAGTGAGTGACCTGGTTTGGCTTTGCCCAAGAGGAGCTGCTCTACCATTAGTTTACTCGTTGACTTTAGCTGAAACTCCCTAAATGACAATCCTATTTAAATATGCTTTGCATTTTCCTCTTTTAATTTGTAGCACACCTACGGCAAAAGCCAATCCCATCAGTACATGCTGAGAGCAACAATTAACTATTTATCTTTTTTTTTTTTTTTTTTTAGCCCAAGTCCACGTGCCCCAAAATCAATATTGTCAAAGCTGCTTGTACCCACGAGGCAGCTTCTCCTTAAAAGTAATCCATCGCTTCCCTGCAAGAGCATCATTCACAGGCCTGAAGATACCCACGACGCCCGTGGAGCCGACCGGAGGGTCGCATCCAATCAGAGGGCCTGAGGGAAGATGGAAGAGGTCGAAACACTTACGTTTTTTTTTTTTTTTTTTTTTACATCCCTCAATGGAGGCCATTTCTCATGGAGTTGGCAGCGAAGTGTCTATTGGGTACGCCTGAGCACATTGTTTCCCGGAGATTAAATTGATTTGAGGAGGAATGATTAAGAACGTGGAAAATGGCTGTCAGCGGGGAGAAACTCAAATCTCTGGAGCAGGTTAAGTGATTATGTCAGGCTATGATTCATTTCGCTCTAAAAACAAATTGCAAAACGCCTAATATCTCAAAGGCAAAGTGGACCTTTACAGCAGAAATGAGCGAACATTACCCATAAGGAAACATCTGTGAAGAGAGGCGGCTAGTTAAGAATCGGGCTAATGAACTATCATAGTTATGGTATGGGCTGCTGTTTGCAAACTATACTGCGTTTTAATACTTAGGGGTAGGAGTTTGTTTCAAATCTATAACATTACAGGTCAAAAGATTCAAATAATGAAGATTTTTTTATGTTTTTGAAAGAAGTCTCTTCTGCTCACCTGCATGTATTTGATCAAAAATAAAGCAAAAACAGCAATATCATTACAATTTAAAATAAAGAAAAATGTATATGTGAGTATACTTTAAAAGGTAATTTATTCCTGTGGTTCCATTACTCCAGTCTCACATGATCCTTCAGAAATAATTTCAGAAACATTTAGAACAAATCTTAGTTATTCCAAAATTTTGACTGCTATAAACAACACAAATAATGACTTTATATTATATATAATGACAGCAAAACTGGCATTTTTGAATATAAAGTCATTATTTGTGTATATATATATATATATATATATATATATATATATATAGTTTAAGACCAGATTCTTCAACTCAAACTCTTAAAATATCTATGACCTTTCTCTACCGAAAGCTGTTATCTAATAATTTCTGAATTGGAGAGCACCTGCAGGTTAACGAAATGGCTCTGAAATTCATCACAAGTGAGCAGTATTGGCTGTTGCCTTCAGCAGTAAAGATCTGGATCAATAAGTAGCGTGTTGTCTAAATGTTACATCACAGTGTGTCTTCGTTTTAATCATTTTCACATCACCTATAAAATGCCACACAAGGCAAACATTGATCCTCGGATGCTGCGCTAGTTGTTTACATTAGCTACAATTATATTCAACAGTTGAGCAGCAGAGCAAAACCGCTCTGACCTTTTTAAGCCATTAGATCTCGTTTTCATTTATTTCAGAAACATTTCATGGTGGTTTGAAGAGTCGAATAAACTTCGTCATCATAGATTGCATGGATGTCGAATAACTGTCGTCATTTTTATTCATTTACAGTGTTTACAACATAACACGTGCAGGATATGATCAAATTTAATTTTCCTATCTCATTAAAATGCCAGTAAACAGCAGAACGAACAAACAGAGTCACCTGAACTCAACAAATTAGCAACCAAATATAGAAGTATTAACAATTAATTAAATGCCTTATTTTGTCCTTCCACATGGAACTAATTACAGATTCATACATATTCCAAAAACCAATCAAGCCATCATTTGATTTCAATCACACTTCACAAAACTAAAATGCTTAAAAATAGCTTTTTTCTTCTTCTTTTATTCAAGAAATATGACGCATCTTTTTATGATGTAAAGTGGCAGAGGATCTGTAATAACGTACAGTAATTACTGCTGGTGGGCATACAGATTGAACCACGCCGGTGACATATTTAAATTAGCACAGAAACTGTGCAGTTCTCATGGGCAACAGGCCCCAAATTATGCATTAATGTGTTGGGAATAGGCAAACACAGCAGTGTTCATCCTAAAAGGTGGGCTGAGAAGCAGCGAGAGTCACTGGAGCTCGACTAACACTCTTAATCTCTATTCAGTGCGATGATTGACAGCAGCAGAGTTCGAAACATTGTAGCTTGTGGTAAAACCTAAGGTTTGCAGTCATTTATTCACCTATAGCTAATACTGCAATTTTAATAGTCTGTAATGATGTATTTTGCGGGTTTGTATCTGAATTAAACCTGTTTGGGATCCTGGACTGATTTTAGAAAAGAAATATCCTGCCACTACACTCTAAAATATATTGAGTTATTTGGTCTACCCAAATCCTGGGTTGAGCCTTTTGGGTAATTTTTTTTCAAAAGGTTATTTTTTTCAGTATTTGGGTAGTTTTTGTGTTACCCAGCTCCTGGGTCAGATGTAACAACCCAGTGTTTGGGTAGTTTTCTTGTGTTACCCAGATCTTGGGTCAGATGTAACAACTAATAACTCCATGGATAGAGTTATTTATCAAAGGCTTTTTGTGACCTCTTCAGGAAAGAGCAGTGCAGCTCCGTCAAAATGACTTCGGTAAAATACAGGTTTGTGTACATTTTATTTGATCTATAAATTCATTATTGTGCTGTATATCTTTAAATTTTATGCAAAGCAACATACAGAGGCGCAATGTGACTCACCTAAACGAGTGTTGCGTTGTGATGGAAACGCCTGATGCCTTGCATAAATTTTTATAATTTTTTCAAAAAGATACAGAATATAAATACGTATAATGTTAAAATATGTGCTCAGAACTTTACACTGATTGTTTATAGACAGGTTATGTAGCCTGTCGCTCGCTATATTTCAGCTACGAGTGAAACGCAGGGCGGCGGTCTGAGAAGAAGTTAGAAGTTCCCCCGCTGAACATGACACAAGTGATCCGAGATCCAGCGCTGTTACAGTGGAAACGGGACAACAGAGACTGGTCGATTACTCTTATAAATGTTTCATTTTTACTTCTAATATTTGTTAAACAAGTGTAAATGTTGGCAATATGTATTACAATTATATTAAATATACTGTAAAATATGATTGAAAATAAAGGAATTATCATGCGAGCCAGTGGTTGTATCGAGTATTTGAAAAAAGTTTAGAGGATTTAAGTTAAACCGTAGACATTAATCAAGTAAAAAAAATATATATATAAAAAAGTATTATAGTAAAAATTAATCAACTATGCTGGATTAAAATATATATATACATATATATATGTATATATACATATATATATACACATTTGCTGGGTTAAATTAACCCAACATGTGCTCTGTCCTATATTTACCCAGCCCTTGGTGTTTTTTTAGAGTGTAGGGCTCCTCTATTGATTTGAGATTACTTCATTAGATGTATTATTTTTAATATTTAGTTGTATTTTTCACTCTCCCTTTAACCGATAAGACTTGCATGCTTCCATGGAAAAGGACATGTTTTGCTGATCATCCAAGCTGCTTTTTTCCATACAATGAAACCAAATGGAGTTTGGGGTCGTCTAGTCTTAGTTAGTCAGGCCTTCAGACTGGACTCCAACACAGCTTTCATTGGCCAAGGACCACCCAAGAGGACCAATCACAGTTTGTTTTGTTCCGCATCATGTTTGGTGGCATGAAAATGTGAAGTCGAAGTCCCTACAATAAATCAATCAATAAATTATTCATTCAAGAATGATGTGCAATTTTACTGCAACGATAGCTCTGCTAACTTCACATACTTTTGAAAATTCAGTGTTTATTTGATCCTGATAGGAGTTAATTGTCACAGTTGTAAACACAACGGCTTTCTTTTTCCATGAGGGGGTTTGGCTTCACAACAGGCGCACCGTCAAAGAACGTGACACACACGTCTCCTGGAAATACTGTAGAATTCAACCAATAAGAAGTTTCCCATTTTATTTGCCTTATGCATCAATTGTTCAGCCAACGGTCCGTGGTTGTGATGTTTAAGGCTGAGCCTAGGGGTCGTCAAGCCCAAAAACTGCCCAAAACCCAAGTGTTCATGGACAAAATTTCATAAATCTCATTTGTGCTCATATATAGCATGTGAAAGTTTTCCTTTGTGCAACTACCAATTAAGTCTAAAAAATGTCACTGGACAGTTCTCTTGTAGGAGCAACTAATGCAATTCAACACCATCTGTTCTCGGGGAGCAAGGGAAAGCAGAGGCGAGGATCTAAGTGCAACTTTAATGAAAAAGAACAAACAACAACCAGGAACATGAAGAGCAAAGAGAACAGGCCTCCACATCACTCTATCACCAATCATCGACTACAAGGAACACAAGGGCTATTTATACACAAGGGCTAACTTCCTGGGAACAATAGAATCCACCTGAAAAACTACAAAATGACTACAAAGATGGCAGACAGAGTAGGAAACAAAGAATGTAGGGACAAAAGTCCAGGGACAATCACAGAAAACGTATGACTCCACCAGCATGCATTTATCCGTACTTATGCATTCAAACTCTCAATTGTGCAAGAACGTCTTAAATTGTATTATTTGGTGTTAAATTACAGATTCAGCCTTCGAGTGAATGATCTATCTGATTTTGTATATAAATGATATGCCAAAAGGAACATGTCATGGCCAAGCTAGACTTCAACTGAAGTTTGTGGTTCTTCGTTTCTAGATTCCTAGAATTGGAATTTTTTTTAAAACAACACTGAAAATAATTTAGCATGAGATGCAGAATGTAGCATCGAGCGCTATAGGGTTTCTAAGAACATAGTTGTGACGTGCAAGGTTTCTGAAATTATTAAACAACATGGAATCGATAACTGAATCACTCATATATCTGCATTGTATCACAGCATGTAAAACAAAACATTCTCTTTCAGACATGCAAACATGAACAACTAGATTTATCTGATATAAATGAAACTGAAATCTGCCACTAATGCTCTTCAACTCATGAAATGCATGCACACATCAATGCATAATACTTATGTAAGGATGCTACATATATATATACGAGTAATATATATGTGTGTGTGAACTGCATTCAATGTGCTTACATGGTAACGCTGCACTTGGTGCATGAGGGCTCTTAGTTAGTGAATGCTGAGCATGTCTCTCCTGATCACTGAGGTAGCTCTTACTCACCCCGGAAAATCAGCAATCTGAGCATGTGTGTCGGATCTGTTGTCTTTGTTGGTACAAAGAAAGAAAAAATGCAAATGAATGCAACAAAGGCCCAGAGTCTAAAACAGACCAAAACAACGGCTCTGATACAGCATCACAACAGACTGATTGTGTGCATTAGATGATTAAAGAGCAGTAGAGCACCTATTATGCTTTTCACATTTTCAACTTTTTTGAGTGTGTAATGTTGCTGTTAGAGTATGAAACGGTCTGCAAAGTTATAAAGTCCCTCCAGCGGGAGTTCTTCTCTATATCAGCGTCAATGTTTCTGAACTCCCTGAAACGAGTTTTCTTCCGGGGACGAACACGTCACAATATTCCTCATTTAAATAATTAATATGCAGAATAAAGGGGCGGGGCCTGGTTGAGTTAGTTAGTAGTGTGTTGAAATTGGCGGTTATAACATTTTCCAAATACACTCCAAGCGCTTGACCAATCACAACACACTGTTCCAGCCGACCAATCAGGGGACACTGTGCTTTTTGGAAGGAGGGGCTTCATAGAGACGGGAACTGTTTCTCAATTCAATGTCTTGCCAGGCAACCTTGAAAGAACGAACTTAGAAGGACACGAGGAGGACCACAAACAAACATCACAAACACGTCACAACCTATTAAAACATTTATTTCGTATTATTATAGACATTATTTTCATACATTTTTATTTTACCATGAGTATTTATGAAAATGAGTAGCCTATATGTTTACCTATGCTTTGTCGATATTAAGAGTCTTTTTAATATGCCAATAAAAATACTGCAGGCTTTCTTCAGGTCATCACTTTATTAAAATTAAGCAAAGCAAACAGACAAATGTTTACTTTAGCGAGCCATCACGTATTTCAAATCTCTTAAGTGAGAACTTCTTCCGTACATCGACCGGAACACAGCGTCTTCTGGGATTTCTAACGGTTCGATTCTCTCAAGTCTGCATTCGTTGCATCCTCGATATCCAGAACACACCCAGGTACTTTCATGCATCCTCTGTACTTGCCTTCTTAAGGATTGGAATTAATGTCGACGGTTGATGAAGACGTAGTACGAGAACACAAGGACACAAGATCGCTTAATAATGCATATTGAGAAACGGCCAGGAAGTAAACAGAGCGTTACCGACAGCCTGGGAGGAGAGGAGCTGCAACAATGGAGAATATGTGAAAAATAATGTGTTTTTTGAACATTCAAGCATGAAAACCTATTCTAGTAGAGCGCAGAAACTAAATCAAGACTTTTTTTTCTGAATCAATCATCTTCAGTTTGTTTTAAAGTCATAAAATCCTAATACATGTCCCTGGTGTTATTCTGAATGATTAGTGAATGCACATTATTAAGTAAAAAAAAATATATATATTATATATATATATATATATATATATATTCTTTGTAGGAAGGCCTTTTTTATCTTTACACCATCCAATCATTTCCTGGCATCTTAATTTTTGTTCCTTATTGAATATTTGGTATATTCCTATTGAACATGTTCTAGATAACCATTAAGCATCACACTTATGTCCTCGTTCTGAAATCAATTTTCCATGTTTTCCTGGAGCCATTGAAATTGTTCCTTCAACAATGGGCTGATTCAATTTCCATTGAACACAAATCATGCATTATCAAGGTTCAGTCTGTTCTCAGAACAAGGGAAACAGAGAAAAGTAAAGGACATTGTTCTGTTACAATAAAATCTCACTATTCATTTGAAATAAATTACGGCTTGTTCACGACCTATGAGACTTCACCTGAAATGGGGTCTTGCTCTGTCTTTTTCTATGCCGAGGTCTCTATTCTCTAAATGTATTCTCCGTTTCTGTCTCTTTCTCTCAGAGAAATTTAGAAACGTCAGTGTAGATCTACCACTCAGAAATTTCACCAGCGATAAAGAAACCCCTCATTGTGAGCCTGTCATACTAATACTAATACAGTACAAGAGGAGCGCTTTTAAAGAAAAAAGCTGAATGGATGAACCTGAGGTACAGCGAGTCTTCTTCATCTTGAAGAGGCGTCTACACCCGTGCGGCGTTTCAAAGCCGTGCCGACGCTGAATGTGGTACATAATGGAACAGATAATGAATCAAAAAGATCAGGCTTTTAGAAGCACTCAAGATTTATCTGCACTGGGTCAGGGCCGCTACAGGTGTCGAGACGGCTGATAATACAACGTTAGGAACTATCAGCTGACACATTAAGAGGTTGTTATACCCAATTTTTGGTAGATGCACCTACTTGATCAACATAGCCATTCATTATGCAACCACAGGGCAATATTTCTTGGAATATATGACATATATATGGCGAGCAATTACTCAATATATTCACAACAGGTATGAATTTGACAAAAATGCACATACAGTATTATCCAGTACAAGATTTCAATAAGCTGAATTATTTATTCATTTAAGAAAACCGCAGCAATTTTAGCAATGTTATTGAATTATTTTAAGTTGAATGAAAGCTTAAAAGCTCAGTCACACAGGAGAGGCCGAGTGCAGATAAAATCAGGAGTGATTTGATGAACCGATGTCCCACCACAATCAAGATGACCCAGACGTCACCTTTTGTTCTAGAGGCTCGTCTGGTCTCTCAGTCGGGTAATATTGTCTGTCTCTAGTGACCTGTCTAACAAACCTCTGTGGCCAATCACACGTCAGGAGAAAATGAACGGGAGCATTTCACAAGCACGACTAGTTTGAGCTCAAGTGTGGATCAGTGGGATCTATGGGCCTGGATTTAATACAAACAGCAAATACAGCTAGAGACGTACTTGTGCACATTTTACAATTTCAAAATAGCTTAATATATACAGTACTTATACCAGGGTCTGTCTGAAAACTTTATTGGCTGGAAGGTGTGCAAGAAAACCGTTTAATCCACAGTCAGTTCCAAGTCAGTTTAATCACAGTTCCATATTAAAGCGCTGTTTTCATTGAAGTGTACACACACACACACACACACACGTCACTCTCGGACACACAGAAACATTCAGGAGTACAGAAATTTTTTAGCAACGTTGCCCTGCCACTTTTATTACTAAAACGCTACATTATATTTCTCAGCAACGAAGGGAAAACATCGCTGGTTTTGAAGTAATTAAACTCACAGCTTTGTTGAGAAAGACTTATTGAAACACAGTGAAAAATTAGCACTGAAAAGACATGGACAGGGTTATTTTTGCGGCTGATCTTATTGCATATTAATTTGTAGGAGTTTCCCTTTCAGACGCAAAATGTATTGAAGGAGAGTCTGTAAATGAATCATGCAAGGTGATTTACTAAGGTTTGTGCTCTTTAATTTGCGCGTCATTAGTAGTTCACATGCAGAACTTTTCACTCCCATTAGCACTTTTTTGGAATTGCACCCTCACACTAATTTACCCAGTTTAGTAAATCTGGCCCTTAAAGGGTAACTCTCTCCAAAATTTAACCTAGGCTCTTTTTGTTAATCCACCCGAGTCAAACTTTTGTGTAAAAGCATAATTAGAATGGAAACGCCACATTTAAGATTGACCGTATTTTCGTTTTCGGTCAAATTGCCTTTTGAATGGGAGTGCTACTATGATAGCATCAAAATCGCTATTTTTAAAACACTAAGAAGGCTCGACACAACATGAAACTGTGCTCGAAGTATCACCAGGGGCTCTACACATGAACTCCAGCATTGACTACATTGTTTGTGTACACAAAGTTTACTAAAAAGAAAGGTTTTGTACGACTCACTTTATCAGTTAGTGTTTCTGAAATTTTGTCAGTCAAAAGTAGTCGATCTCCGAATGCAACGTAATGAACTGACTCCATATGAGGAAATGTCATGAACTTGTAATTTCAATGAAAAGCATGATAACTTGTATAAAAAATTATCCGTGAATTTATATGGAACTAAGCTTTAGGAGCTTTCCATCTTTACTCTCCTGCTGGTTACGTTGCATTCGGAGATCGACTACTTTTGACTGACAAAATTCCAGCCACCGGAAACACTAACTGATAAAGTGAGTACAAAACCTTTCTTTTTAGTAAACTTTGTGTACACAAACAATGTAGTCAATGCTGGAGTTCATGTGTAGAGCCCCTGGTGATACTTAGAGCAAAGTTTCATGTTGTGTCGAGCCTCCTTAGTGTTTTAAAAATAGCCATTTTAATGCTATCATAGAAGTGTCCCAAGCACTCCCATTCAAAAGGCATTTTGACCTAAAACGAAAATACGGTCAATCTTAAAACTGGCGTTTCCATTCTAATTATGCTTTTACACGAAAAAAAAAAAAAAAGAGCCTAGGTTAAATTTTGGCGAGAGTAACCCTTTAATCTATTCCACAACCTATAGCATTAGCAACCACCATACAGCAAACACTATAAACATCATTAGCAAACACTATAACAAGCTCCTGTGTTTTAGCAACCACCCAGATCATCTTAGCAAATGCCTAGAAACCACCAACAACACCTTGACAATAATTCGTTACATTGATTCGTTACATTTATATAGCGCTTTTCTGGGTACTCAAAGTGCTTTACATGGAAGGGGGAATCTCCTCAACCACCACCAATGTGCAGCACCACCTGGATGATGCGATGGCAGCCATTTTGCGCCAGAACACCCACCACACACCAGCTTACTGGTGGAGAGGAGACAGTGATGAAGCCAATCAGCATACGGGGATGATTAGGAGGCCAGGGGGCAAATTTGGCCAAGATGCCAGGGTTAAACACCTACTTTTTTCGAAGGACATCCTGGGATTTTTAATGACCACAGAGAGTCAGGATCTCGGTTTAACGTCTCATCCGAAGGACGGTGCTCTTTGACAGTATAGTGTCCTCATCACTATAATGGGGCTTTAGGACACACACAGACCACAGGAGAGCGCCCTCTGCTGGCCTCACTAACACCTCTTCCAGCAGCAACCTGGTTTTCCCAGGAGTCTCCCATCCAGGTACACTCTCAGAAAAAAAAGGTACAAAAGCTGTCACTGTGCCGGTACCTTTTCAAAAAGTACACTTTTGTACCTAAATAGTGCATATTAGTCCCTCAAAGGTACATATTGGTACCAAAAGTGTACATATTAGTTCCAAAAGTGTACATATTAGTACCTAAATGGTACATTTTAGAACCTTTTTGAAGGGTACTGTCCCAGTGACAGCTTTTGTACCTATTTTTCTGAGAGTTACTGACCAGGCTAAGCCCTGCTTAGCTTCAGTGGGCAACCAGTCTTGGGCTACAGGGTGATATGGCTGCTGACATTGGCTTATCAAATCCTGTGAAAGTTGGTAGTGTTCACAATGAATAGGAAAATGTCAATCATTGTACTGATTGCACACTTCTTTTCAAGAGCAAACACATTTTTTGTTCTCTTCAGGTATCACTGTGCACGGACTGTGAATGCGATTCTTATCAACACTTCCTCACCTGTCGATGCAGTTTGGTGCGGTTATTTTTGCCACCAACTCAAATGTGTTTGTTCTCTCTGTTCAGACGAAAGTCTCTCGCCCCATGCTGAACATGAGCGTGTCTTGGGTGAGTGTGCATGCAGTAATCTGTCTGCTGAGATCATGGAGGCACAAACTTCCGTCTGAAAACACAACAGTAGGCAAATGCGAGCACTTACGCGCAGTGGGAAGGACACAGCATGAGACACCAGTACTGATGAAGTCCTTCTCCATAGACTCACACCTTTGAGTAAAGCAAATGACTCGAGAAAGACAAGATGATGTAAAACTAATTGGAATATCGGTGTAGGAATTGATTTTTTTTTTTTTTTTTTTTTTTTTTTTGTTCTTGTATTTGATTGCTGAGTTGGTACTGTCACAGTGAACTGCACAGTTCATATGTGTCCATAAGCAACATACGGTTTCTCAGAGAGACCAATGGAGAAAAACACCTAGAGGATTATTTTATTGCTTTCATAGCACAATTTTTATCATTTTTATCGCTATAATTTTTTTTCATTGATTTTTCACAGGTGTTTTCCCCAAATTTTGCATTGTATTAAGTTGTGTTTAAAGGTAAAGGAAATGTCTGTAACCTTAATGGAAAATGTCCTTTCAGAAAATGACCAAAAAAAAAAAAAAAAAAAAAAAAAAAAAAAATTATATATATATAAATTGACTGTAAAGACATTACCATTGTTAACATATATTTGTAGTAAATGCTGTTCTTTTAAACTTTCTACTCAAATAATTCTGACATTTTAGCATTTTCTCGCATATTCTCCCCAAATTCTCGCATTACCATAATGCATTCAGAAATTGAGTTATTTTCAATATTTTTAATTTTTAGCCATTTATTTTCCATTATTTACAATATTTGATAGCGTTAGATTCTCACTAACGTATTTTTTTGTATCATACTGTATTTTAAAGGCAGTGCATCAAATACTACACTGTAAAAAAATATTTGTTGTTATAAAAAGTTATATAAAGTTGTATAAAGTTGTAAATAAAACAAAGATTACTGGAGTACGTTTAACCAAAAAAAAAAGTATTTCAGTCTTTCTGCTTTAAAATGTAACATTGAATGTGTTTCTTTTCATTTCTTTGTAATTAATTGTGAAATTTACTTCCAACTTCTATGTGAAAATTGATTCTACACCTTTTTTTCCAGTGTACTATGATGTACAAATATTTTAATATTTGAATTATTTAGCAATATGGTAATGTGAAGTATGATAAAATGAGCTTAATTGTCATAAAAAATAACATCACAGTGTACATATGTTCTCGGCAGGTCAACAATTGCTTCAGTTTAAGAGAAACATCTGGCACAGAATTGAAACCTTCAATGAAACTCTGCATGTGGAAATGGTCTACAGTAATGATGCACGTTTTACTCTGTCAAAGAAGAACAGCTCTATTACAGCCCTTTATGGAAAGATCCTTATTGCAGCTCGTTCTGAAACAATGCCCTCGCACAAACCTATCTCTCTCTCTCCATCTGTCGATGAACCGGCTGGCTATATTCCAGCTCTTTGACATAAGCAAGACTGGGGGACTTAACCTCTCTCCCCTGGAGCCCATCCAGGTCGGCTTTAATACCACAGAAATCTGCAGGTTTGGCCCCTCATGCTTTCCTTCTATTTATCATGTTTTCAGTCCCCAACCTTTATCATTCCAAACTAATCCATCTTAAACGCCTCTTCATTTAATACATTATGTGTCAACATGTTCAGCTGACCTTGACCGGGCTCTCGCAACACCTCTGGTGCCAAGTTGGAATGAGCCGATGATAATAGCTTTGAGCAAAACCAGAGGCATTGAGCGCTAAGCGGCATGGACTCGAAACGCTGATGCTGGAGGGGCTTTAATGCTGATCTGGAAGCAGCTTTACCCATCCAAGACCTCATCTTACAGTAAGTGCCACATGATCGGCAGCAAAACTGATCCAGCTTAGAGTCAACAAGAAATCAGAATGACCTCTCCTGCTTTTATTGATGATACATTAGTTATAAATTAATAAAATAAAATGTTTTTTTCATAATCTTTTAATTAAATGTAATAGTATACTCTGCTTCTGAAATGACTGCCATGTTTAGTTGACATAATCTAAGATATTGGTTAATATTAATGAGGAAGGTGCAATGTGCTCTGATTGGTCGGTTGGAGCAGTGTGTTGTGATTGGTCAAGAGCTTCAGGCGTGTTTGGGAAATGTCCCGCCCCTTACCATAACTGTGAGTTTCAGCACATTACTAACTAACTCAACCAGGCCCCGCCCCTTTATTCTGCATATTAATTATTTAAATGAGGAATATTGTGAAGTGTTCGTTCCCGGAAGAAACTCAAGACGACAATGGAGGCGTTTTAGGAAGTTCAGAAACACTGACACAGCAACATTACACACTAACGAAAGATGAACATGGAAAAAAAAAAGATAGCAGGCCCTCTTTAACAAAAAAAGATAGCAGGCCCTCTTTAACAAAATAAAAGTTTTGAGATAGCAGGCCCTCTTTAACAAAATAAAAGTTTATGAATTGATAGATAAAATCAAGTCATGCTCTACTTTTGTCAGAAAAAAAAAGTCCTTTGATTGTCATTTTATATTGAATTGTATGTGGTTAGTAACTAGCTGGTCCTAGCTGGTTTAATAGTTCAGTATCAGCTGAATGTCCTGGTCTTGACTTGGTAGACTATCTTGAATCAAGTTAAGCCCAAATCATACTTCAAACCTGTAACCACTGGGTCACACACTGAAATTAGACTGCGGTAAGCTTTCTCTTAATGCACAGATGGTTCATATAAAAATGAAGTTACTATTATGAAGAAATGATTGTCTTGTTGCTGTAACCCCAGCTGCCACTGTTAATAAACCTCACTACGATTTATTGGGCAGCACCTTATGAGATGAAACTCATTTCCTGAGTGCTGCTCTTCCCAATCATAATACCTGATCACAGCGGCCACTGGCTTTCCACTCAAATGGTGTCAGGGATCCTTCCAGGTTATAACAGGCAGGGATGGGCAGTATTTCAGATACATGTATTTCAAATACGTATTTGAAATACAAAATACTATTTTGTATTTTAAAGCCGCTGGAAAAAAATCTAATGTAATTTGGATTTAAATACATTTAAGATGAGTATTGTATTTTCAAAATACATAAAATACTTTTTGCCAGTCAACCTCTTTATCAAGGTACTGATTTCATGCATCAGACACACACCCTCCTCCCAGCCCCGACATTCATGCATGTGAGCTGCATTGAATCAGAGATTTTTTTTGGAATAAGGATGTCATGATCAATTCTACTCGTTGATTAAAGTTAAAAGCTATTGTGACAGCTATTGATTGCTTTTGGTTTCATTATATGCAATTTTACAAGACTTGTTGGGGGGTTTTCACATATTGAAATAAGAAATATCAGTTTGCTTTTGTTCATTAATTCATGTCAATTAATTTCCAGAACTCGTTTTAACCGTGGGATTTACAGATGAGCTTGTTGTGACAGAACAGCACGGCTCAGCTCAGCTTATGAATATTAATTAGGTTACACACAAATCATTTCACATAAACTTTTACTGCTTTGGTAAATAAATAGTCCATGTGATGAAGAGGTGAAGATGTGAAGTTTGGGTAACATTAGTTTAGGGTCCAATTCTCAATATTAACAAAGTTGCTTATTATCTTTCATATTACTAGGAAATTGGCTGTGTATTAGTACTTATGAAGCACAAATGAATGCCTTATTCTGCATGACCATATTCTAGGATATATCCCTTAATACTACCCAATATCAACTACCTTACTACCAATTAATAAGCAGTAAAAAGGTGCTTTTTGAGGCAGAAGTCGTAGTTAGTGGTGAGACTTAGATCCTAAACTGAAGTGTGACCGAAGATTGTACTACACTGCAAAAAATATGACTTTCCAAGTATATATCAATAAGGATAAAATCTCTGAAAATTATCGTATGCTGCTTCTTAACTAAAATGATTTTGTTTCAATTTAGATATTTTAACTGGAAATTCCTATTAACATTAGGATTTAATGTGACACGTTAAATGTCACAAGTATTTACTCCCCTTCATAACAAAAACAAATTTAGAAATATCCTGTTATGATCACCGTACACCAGTCACCATGCCTGTTCCCTCTACACACTACATTTCCCATAATCCTCCCTGGTCATCACCTACACACCCTTCTTTATCACTACACCTGTCTGCCATCACTTTTATCAACTCTTAATAAAAGCCAGCACTACACACACACACACACACACACACACACACACACACACAGGGGTTGTCTGGTCGTGTCCTTGCTAACTTGAATTGTTTCACTGTCTATGTTTTGGACTGCCTGTGTTGCTCAAGTCAAAGTCTCAAGTCAAGTCTCAAGTCAAGTCTCAAGTCAAAGTCTCAAGTCAAAGTCTCAAGTCAAAGTCTCAAGTCAAAGTCTCAAGTCAAGTCTCAAGTCAAGTCTCAAGTCAAAGTCTCAAGTCAAAGTCTCAAGTCAAAGTCTCAAGTCAAAGTCTCAAGTCAAAGTCTCAAGTCAAAGTCTCAAGTCAAGTCTCAAGTCAAAGTCTCAAGTCAAAGTCTCAAGTCAAAGTCTCAAGTCAAAGTCTCAAGTCAAAGTCTCAAGTCAAAGTCTCAAGTCAAAGTCTCAAGTCAAGTCTCAAGTCAAGTCTCAAGTCAAAGTCTCAAGTCAAGTCTCAAGTCAAGTCTCAAGTCACCTTTAATTATATAGTGATTTTTTGCAATACAGATTTTTTTCAAAGCTGCTTTACAGAGATACCAGGAAAATAGTGCAACAAGTCCAGCTCAGTTCGTTCTCATATAATGGTGTCAATGCAAACAGATCAATAATATTGTTGAATATTAAATTAAAAATGTCCCCAACCAAGGGCGAAATAGCCGACCGTGGCAAGGAAGCAAAACTCCATCGGGTGACAGAATGGAGAAAACCCTGCATCTACTAACCAGTATCGTCTTCCTGTGCTCCATTCATCTGTGTTCCTGCTTCCCTGGATTCCCGTCTCCAACATTATCATCCTACAAAGATATCTTCATCTTTAGCGATCATCGAGGTCGTTTGGACTGTTATATTCCTGATCCATTCTGGTTGTTGTTATCTACTACATTTGCCATCATCTCATTCACCCTGTTCGTGTTTCATCACTGCACTCACCGTTGTCCTGAGTCTGTGTTCTCTGACACATCCAAAATCCCAATATATACTGAGTTTCAGGCAGCGGGAAAACTGAAAGCCAAATGCCACTTATAAACAACTAACTAAAACAGTTTAATTAGGATAGCAAAAAGAAGTATGAAATTATGTTACATAAAAGAGAGGAAAAAACGCTTCCCATATTTTGTCCTTTTCTTTGACCTTGTGCAGTTTTTCTCATGGTTTTTGAGAAAAACAGCATGTCACACAATCTGTCCTCATTAGCATCTGTCTAATAGAATTATCTTTTAAACGACAGACTAGATTGGACGTCAACAACTAAAAATATGGGAGGTGTTTTCTTTGCATTAGTAACTTTATGAGTCTAATTAGATCTGCAAGCCACTTTTGTGTCACCACCCGTCAGCTGGTCTGTGATATTCCCATCTCTCATTAAACACGAGCGGTTCATGCACTGCTCTCTCTACGAACCGTCAGTTTTGACTTCAATTATAACGTCTTACAGTGAATAAACCGCGGGTCGCTCGATCGTCTCCTCTGTGAAGTCTAATGGTGTGAATATAGCGATGCTCCTCTGAAGCAACAAATGAAGGAAAAAACTTTCTACCTTGAACACCAGGAACAATCACTGTGAAGAAGCCGAGAAGAGCTGCGGATGATAAGGTCGTTTCCCCAATCTATTTTTAGCACGACTTCATCGAGTTTTAAGAACACTTTCATCAAGCGTAGGAGCATGTTGACTGGAGTTAAAGCAAAGACTGGAGGTTTGTGGCAGGTGTTGTGAGGTACACAAGGGAAAAGAAGGTGCTTTCAAAAACCTCTTTTGAGACACTTTTGTGAAGAAGTGTGTGCTTGAGGAAGAGAGCGTGAACAATGTGAAAAAGTTTTAGGCCGTACGTACACACATTTGTAGAATTCGGATTGTTTCACGGATATCTGAGAAACACTAGATCTTCTTGTCTGTTTAAACAGCAAAAACACATGATAAATAAAACAGGTTATCTACGGCTCATCAGATCACATGTCGGTGTTGGATTCGGGTTTTACGGAATTACCACTTAATTCACAGATTTGAGAAGAGTGCATCTGAATTATAATATAATAATAATGTGTGTTTTTTTTTCGTAATATGTAGAATGCAGTTCTTTCCCAAATGAATAGACATTTTTCATTAAATTACGTTTGATACAGTTAAAATATAGCTATATAAACTTGTTTAAAAATATTATGTTCAATACAGTAAATAGCTAACTGTATTATATATATATATATATATATATATATATATATATATATATATATATACACATATATAATATATATATATATAACTTGTTTATTTGTATAATTTATTTTATTTAGTTAGTTTAAATCAAAATATCAAATGTAAAGAAAATATCTAACAATTGTTTTGATCAACAGATATTGAAATATAATAAATGTTATACATTTATAACACTTAAAATCAGCATAAAATGGAAGTTTTTTATAGTTTACATATATCTGAGGGAAACAAACAAATGTGGGCGCGACTTGATGTTGATTGGATGGTTGTGGTTTGCTATAGGTGGATCTCATGTGATTGACAGGTTGCCCCGCCCTCGCACCAGTAAACACATCATCAGAGAAGAGAAGTCACTAAGATTATTAGGGCACAGGAATTAAAAAAAAATAATAATTCTGTGCACAGGTAGATCATTTATAATAAATATGGAAATATTCCATAACATTTTGATTTCATAGTGACTTTAAAACACAGGGGACAAACTTGTTTACCCAACAGCTAGAATAAACTCACATCAGACTAATATGAAGAGTATACAATGGTTCTGTCCATCATGATTTTCTACCTCGGTATCAGAGCTTCCTTCCCTCCCAGCAGAGCACCTGTATGACGCATATCTCTCATCACACACACACACGTGAGTCTGTGGACTGAAATTAACTGCTATTGATCCTGCTATTGCACTGAAGCCCCAGACAGCCGGTTTAAAGGACTGTTCAGAGACACAGTCCACTGATCCCACAACAGCTCATTGATCTATCTGTTGAAACCTCAGTCACCTTCGTCTTCTTCTTCGTGATTCTTCAGTCCCCGCAGTGGCAGGACGACACCATAAAAACAGATATTTGTGTTAAGCCGGAGATGGTGAATCTGCAAGAGTTCAGTGAGACGATGAACATGATCATCTATAATAATGGAGAAGGCCAAACCCTTTTTCTCGTATATGTTGGCTGGACAACAAAGATCACAGATCAGTAACAAATACAAATTTATATTATTATTATTTTAGTGTGGAAATTGCCTAGCTGTGTGACTGTTACCATCATGAACTGTCATAGACATGAAGAAATGTATCAAAACATTGATAGAAATATAATTGAAACATATACTGGTATTCTTATTTGTTTGGGGTCCATTTTCAAAAATGAACAAACAAACAAATAAACAAAGCAGACCAATTCCATTATGTTTTGTGACAAAACAAATGAAAATAAAAATAAAATAATTACTAATAAATAATTATGCATATTTATTCGTAATATGTAGAATAAAATCCTTCTCAAATGATTATGCATTCAGTATTTCACAATCATGTCAAATACACGTGTGTGTGTGTGTGTGTATATATATATATATATATATATATATATATATATATATATATATATATATATATATATATATATACATATATATATATACATATACATATACATATACATATATATATATATATATATATATATATATATATATATATATATATATAGTTAGCTATAACTTTCAAAACGACTTAACATACAGTATGGTAATAAAATGTAAAAAAATATATTTATACATATATCTGACATTTTATAAATGTAACTATATAATTTGTTCACCAATTATTCTGTATATTGACTGATTTTCTAAACATGCAAAATCTCTCAACATCTCCCATGGATCTTTGATCTCTATCTCTCTAACCAAGAGACCGTATTACCAAATTATCTTAACTTAAAATCATATTTTATCTGTTTAGTAAACATGATGATTTAATTTAGATCTTGGCAAATCTTTAGACTGTACATTTCCAGGAACTCAACAGGAGGTAAATCAGATATTTACCAAAAATGACAAGCTAAAACGAGCTTTCAGCTCCTACTGTAAATTGATTTTGTAATGATTGTGTTTGCCGTCCTGTGGTGTGACGCCTCCAACAGAAAGACATTTCCAGCATTAATATGCATGAAAGTTAAACTTTAATTATGCTAAACAAAATTTAGGATTTTCTTCAAACCAGCACTTGTCTAATTCTATTAGTTTTCATGTTCACTTGTGACTATGACTTTATTTAATATTTCTATTTTTAAACATTTAGTTGTCACACCGCATGGCATCAATACTCATAACATCAATAATTTGCTTAAAAATTATGGAAAAGCTACACTTTTCTTGTAAATAAAACAAAGATGATTGGATTATACTATTTAAGTATTTCTACTTTAACATGCATTACTTGCCATTTCTTTGTAATTATTTGTGAAATTTGCAAGCAATTCTGAGTGAAAATTGTTTCAAATGAAATCCTACCTCGACTTGTTTTCAATGATATAAATGTGATACTAATCTGCCTCCAATATCAGCCTATTAAAAACCTTTCTGTACCCTGGACTCAAACTGTTTCATTTTCAGAACTAAATCCCTCATGTGTAAATTTGGCATTTCTCAGCAGAAGGAAGAGGAACAAGAGCTGACATTAGCATTGTGTTGTGTGTGAATTAGCGATGTGAGACTCACTGGGCTTCTAAATATGAAATGGTGATGCTGCAAATCTATCGTTTAACACAAAAAAACATTTAACTCAACACAAAATAAAAGTTGCATTTTGCGACATCCAAAATAGGTGTTTTTCAGATGGTTGGTGCATGTCAAAGACCTGTGTCTGTTTCCCGTTTTCATCCTAGGGCGTCATATACTGACGCTTTTAACATTTCGTCGACATCGAACGCACATGGCACCCTTTAGCGTCAATATGAGACGCAGATAGATATGGGCCAGAAGGCGCCTCCTAGCGGTCTAACCCTAACCCTACACCAGACCTAAACCTACCCATAACCGAACAAAGCTCTGTGCGTCTCATATTGACGCTAAAGGGTGCCATGTGCGTTCGATGTAGACGAAATGTCAAAAGCGTCAGTATATGACGCCCTAGGATGAGAATGCGTTGGTCTTTTTGGTCATGACTTCTTATAAATCTGAATAAAGGTTGATATCTGAAAATAACTTAAAATGAAGATCAGGCCTTGTGTAAATGACGGAAGGACAGCAGTAAATAATAGACTGAATGGAAATGTAATTTCTCAATGGCTGCTCAGTTTAGCTGCATAATGGGTGAGCTGCATAATCGGAAGACATCCGTCCTGTTTATGAGATCACGTTGAGCTCTACACAACAGTGAGCACTTCTCCAGCAGCTTTATGTTTACATAAAATCACATCCTCATCTCACAAATCAGCCAAACTGACTCGGCTACACGTCATACAGACACATTTCCTCACTTCACAAGCTTTTCAGCACTTTAACAACTGCCAGTGCTGAATAGAAATCAAATCCATAATTTCTTCTTGAAACGTTTTGAAATATTAGCATTTGCACGGCTACCAAAAAATAACCACCTGATGGCACACATAAACTAAAAATAAAAACATCTTATAACGTAACAT
Source organism: Scardinius erythrophthalmus (assembly GCF_964197995.2). Classification (NCBI taxonomy): domain Eukaryota; kingdom Metazoa; phylum Chordata; class Actinopteri; order Cypriniformes; family Leuciscidae; genus Scardinius; species Scardinius erythrophthalmus. Next base: position 3,571,699 of record NC_138223.1, on the reverse strand, counting down.
ATTTACAAATCCATCCATCCATCCATCCATCCATCCATGGATGTAATATATACTTTTATTACTGGATTCAAAATGCTTTTTGCAAATTTTCTCAGGCATTCATAACAAATGCCACAAATATTTATATTAATATGCCTGTATAGTTTGTATTATGTTTTATTGAAGTTTTAGTTATTTTAGTAGTGTAATTCAAGTTAAACTAAATGAAAATGAGAAATGTTGGTTCGATAAAGGATTCGATCTCTCTAAATCCCTCCTTTCCGCGAGCCTGCTCTGATCTGATTGGTCCGATGGCTCAGTCTGTTGTGATTGGTCGACCGCTTGCCAAACATCCAATACCATATCTGGATTTCAGCTCCAACAGTAACGATAGCGTTGGTTTCACTGTATCAATTCCAGCATGAGTCCTCATCCTTTGGAAGTGCATCAAAGTGGATCTGCAGCACAGAAAACGTGTCGACAAAAAGAACTGTTTCCAGAAACTGCAAAAAAGCCAATCAGATAAAAGTTCTACATTTTGAGAAATCTCCTGCTATTCTGGTGAGCGTTATGCATCAGACGGTCAGTGAGTGGTCGGTCTGAGCCGTCTGACACTGGGACTAAAATAGAGCTCAGGTCATTAATGCAAAAACTGTCTGGCTCAACAAATGTTAGAAGCTGCTCGTACTTTGAGTTTTTATATTATCATATTCATCTTACTCTGTCTATGGCCTGGATGATTTATATCTTTCTCAGAGGATCAGAAGGGACAATTTTTGCGCAGGGCCAAAAAAAAAATAATATATATATATATATTTGCATGATCAATGCAGGTCAAGTGTTTCAATAAAGTTCTATAAGCAACATCACATGATTTATTATTTTCAAATGACTGTTTACTCAGTAGGCTACAATTGTTATGCTGCAAAAGGTCAAATGAAAGATTTTGCTTGCGTGAGGTGAGGTGAGTTCAGCATAAATGCATGCTGATCCCGCTTACATGTACAACTAAAAACTGAGGAACATCAAAAAACAGCTCATTATAAAAACTGCTAGATGCAAATCAATAAGCAGGCAACAAAACACATAGAAAACGGCTTTATGAGCAAAATTACTGGCAAAATAAGAGTCAAAGACGTGCACAAAAAATATATGAAATCAGGCAAGCATAGTTAAAGTGTTTGTTCATTTACCTGTGTGGAGTGTGTTTCTGTCAAGGTTCTGGTGACGCTGATAATGTCTTGTCTTGTCATGATGAACCGATCAATAATCAGATGGCAAGATGGCTGGGGTTAAGACAATAGATAGGAGAGCACATGGCATATACAAACAAACATGACGAGCCATGTGCTCACACGAAAAAAAAAATGTGTTCACTAGCATGTTCTCTTGTTTTTTTTTTGTCATTTTTGTGTGAGCACATAGCTTGTAATGTTTGTTTCTATATGCCATGTGCTCACACACACAAAAAAAGACAAAAAAACAAGAGAACATGGCAAGTGAACACAATCACAATCCATGTACACAACAACACACGTGTACAGAAGAGCGTACGGCTCAAGCGAACTCGAAACCGCATGTTTTTTGTCATGTTTGTTTCTATGTGCCATATGCTTTCCTAATTGTCTTAAACCTGCCCATCTAGTTATGTGTTAGTGTTTCATCACCATCTACTGGCCTGGCAGCAGAATACAGCGTTTTAGTCGTTTTCATGGATCCGTGTGAATGGGGATCGTTTTGACAGTGGTGTCGTCTGTATGCGGAAAACTTCTCCGTTTTTTAAGCATAATGTTGTCGTGTAAACGTACCCTTATTATCCATGTGTTTGCAGAAATACACCCCTGTGTGTTCCAGCCCTGTCCTGCCAGCCAGGGAAGTTTTAATTTGCATTTTTATTTATTTATTTTTATACTCAAATAAAGCCCATTAACTCCTCATCCTTGAGTCCTCACCTCATTCTTGACCCACACCTGCCAGTTTCAGGACTTATGCTGCCTTCACGTGCTATTTTTAATGAGAAGACAAGGCAATGTAGCTGTTGTGGAAAAAAACTAATAAAGCAGAAATCGTTCTTCCCTTCTGCCATGTTTAAAGTTTGAGGCCCGCCCAACTCAGGAACTTGGGTATCAAAAGTATCCCAGTGGTAACACCAGCAACAATCTCCATTTGAGCTAATTCCCATTTCAGAGAAATAATTGAGCTGTTAAAGAATGTTCATTCAAAATGTTTCCTTAGAGGAAGTCATGAAATTGCACAAAACATCTTCACAACAAAGTGTTAAAGTCCCTCTGCAGTCAATCATTTTATCCCTTAAACTCATCTTTGATCACCAAAATGACATATTTAAACGTTTTTCCTTGAAAAAAAAAAAATTCGTGCCTTTAAATAGCTTGAATGTAACTCTACACCCTTGCCTCATTTAGAATACATGATTCTATGAATATGCAAATGAGCCCCGCCTCCACTCACTCAGCTCAGAGATCCACTCGTTGACGATCACACGTTGATCTGATTGGTTACAAGGTAGTTTGTGACGTCAGAAACACCAGCGATTTCAAACCACGTTTTGAGACTGTCTTTGCTTCACTGCAGTTTTTAAAGAGAAAATACTCAGCAATGGTGTCGAATTTGCACATGGTTTATCTTAAAGCATATTAAAAACACCACTTAGACATATAAACAACATAAAAAAACTTGATTTTCACCAAAGGGAGACTTTAAAAACAATCTCCATGAGAGCATTATATCAGATAAATGGATGAGATCTTTCTGTAGACACTCTCCTTGACCAGGATCAGCCGCTTAAAGACAGCTCTCCTTTGTCAATATTTTTCTACACAAGATAAATATTATATACACCAAGAATAAAATTGTGTTGGCACTCACAGTCTGTGTTTATTGATTGTTTCTTATTAATAACCTCAAGGACTTCAATTATGTAAGGGTAAATGTGGGACCATCTTTTATAACCACCTAATCCAAATGAGGACAAACAGAGCTGGACGAGAATAAGACGCTGATGCTGCCGAAGACATTACACACAAGGTCAGAATTTTAATCTTCTTGGCATTGTGTTTTAGACATCAAAAGTCGTGGGTTGTTAATTCCCAGAGGGTCAGTTTGATGTGCAGCCAACCGAAGTTTCCAAATAGCATTTCAGATTCTGATGCACAAGGCAAATATTTGTAAAGTTCTCTGGTTCTTTGGTAAACCATCTATATGGTGAGTCAAAGAAACCAAGAGGGCTTCACAGATGAGACCTAGAGGCCATATACTATTATGAACAACCTATAGTGAACTTCAAGATTCATACAGCAACATATCAATAAATCAATAGTAGAAATATATAATTTTGCAATGAAGAAAAACTAGGCTATTTATAAGAACAAGTATGTGTGCATGTTGTTAGCATGGTTTAGCACTTGCTAGCATGTTTTTAGCATGTTTCTAACATGATTTAACACATTACTGGCATGTGTTAGAACAGGATTTCTCAAATCCTGTCCAGGAGGGCCACTGTCCTGCAGAGTTTAGCATGAGTTAGCCTTTGCTAGCATGATTTAGCATGGTGCCAGCATGTTGCTATCATTAGATTTCACATATTTGCTAACAGTTAGCATCTTGTTAGAATGATTTAGTTTGTTGCTAGCATTCTTTGGCACATTTCTAACATGTTTAGCGTGTTATTGGCATGATTTAGTATGTTGCTTTGAGCTTTGTGATGAGCTTTGTTTCTACGCATTTCAGAAAGGCAGGGCATAGAGGTGCAACAATAATGTACAATATGTCTAAAATAATGACTTTTTTAACCTAAAACCATGTAAACACATTGGATTAAACCAAATACACCAAATAATGTTCTTTTTAGAACCATCATATGACCCTTTAACATGTTGCTAAGATGATTTAATACATTACTAGCATGTTTCTAGCATGTTAGCATTACTTAGCATGTTGGTAGCATGTTTCTAGAATGATGTAATTGAAAACATGATTTAGCATGTTGTTAGCTTGATTAACAAGTTGCTAATGTGTTTCTAGCACAATTATCACATTGCTTGCACAATTTAACACATTGCTAGCATGTTTTAACGTGTTTTAGCACATTGTTAACATGTTTCTGGATACAGATAGATAGATAGATAGATAGATAGATAGATAGATAGATAGATAGATAGATAGATAGATAGATAGATGAAGGTTAAATACAAGAGTTCATGTTTGAAAGTTTTGACCACCTCAAAGGCAATCTATGGGATTTTTCAGAGCATACTAGAGACTATATCGGCTTTTCTTCCTTGCAAGAATTTCCTTTCAGAACAAGCTCTCGTGTCTCTAGAGTCCTCTGAAGAATCCCTCTTCAATTAATTTCGCCCCAGCATCTTTGAAAGGGATCATAAAACTCATAGAAGAGCGCGAGCCACTGCTTATCTGGAGTGACACAGGCTTTTAGAGTTTCACACTTTAGAGATGCACACAGAGCAACTCATGCATTACATGCTTTATTATGACAGGAGTTGGACACGTTGGTGTTTTAATCATAAACTGGAGAAGAATTAGCAAAGTGCATGCTGTAAACAATGATGTAAACTTAATTCAAGATAATGCAACTCAACTCTACTCAAATCAAACATTGAATTAGAAGATTTTTTTGCATTACAGTCATTGTCATCTTGTGGGGCCGTGGCATGCCACATTTCTAACATATCTCTTAATTAAAGCACTCAGCTAATTTTCACTTAAAGTGATAAGAATTCTGCCCGCATGCGTGCCGTATGGCCTGCAACCTAATTAAATAGTTACGGCATCCTCACAATTACTCTTCAGAAGTCCTCCCACAACTTTAAACAAACTTCAGCCATCTCTTAATGCCAGCGCAGTGATTCCTCACTCCCACAGCCGCAGATACCATCCATCTCATCTCCCCTGACCACAAAGAGCTGGAGATCAATGCGAGCCAATTAAAGGCATCTTCTTTATTTAAAAGCCCAGCACAGATCCTTCCATTCGGCAGCATGTGGGCTGTTAGATTGAGCTCATCTCTTATGCGGTCCCACACTGCTCTGCGGATGCTGTCCCAACATATTCCATTGAAAGTAAATTAACACTTGCGCTGCGTCCGTGTGCGAGAGCCACTAAATTTGAGAAGCAGAATCTTCTCAAATGAATTATTAGACACGGTAACAAACTCGGGTCTCTAATCAAGTCAAGTCACCTTTATTTTTCCAGCGCTTCATACAATAAAAATACTTTCAAAGCAGCTTTACAGTGATGAACAGGGAAATAATGATGCAAACAGGGTTCAATTCAGCTGTAAAGCAGCTCTAAAAAGTATCAGTATCACTGATTCAGTTCCGTGGTAAACATCACCAACTATTGTCATTTCTTGTTGACGTTCGAAGTATTGTCAAACAAAACGGAGGCTAGCTCGACCCTCCCTCCTCCTCATCATCCCTTCCCCCCACCCCCCTCCCTTCCATGCTTAAAAGTGTTCTTAATGCAATATCAAAATTCAAGAGAATATAATTCTAACGTTAGTCGTTGTCGTTGTCTAGGACATCTCTCCTCTAGCTAACTTCCCTCTTCATGCTTCTCTCTCCTCCACTCCCCCCTTCATGTGCACGTGCACTAACCCCCCATCCCCAAATCATTCTTGTCGGTTATTGGCTGGAACACTGTTTGTTATGTTTCATGGTCCAGGCTGGGCCAGTTTGTTTATCTTGCCAATTGTGGAGCCTGGGCTGTCTACAGAAACCATGTTTTTTTACTGTATGTTCAGGGGACAGGCAGCGAGCGGATAGTGAGGAGATGTTAGCTGGATGTGACAAAAAATGTTTCAGCCTAAAAAAAACGCGTGACATCGCTTAGCGCACCTTTAAATTAGTTCAATTTGGCAATAAAGTCTCTAATGATAATGCATCCAATCAATGCACAAATTACTATTGGTCATCTAATATATTTCTTCAAAGTAAACAACTCGCCTTTCTTACTGCACTTTCTAACAAGGAACAGTTTACCAAAAAATGAAAACTGTCATTATTCCCAAAGTTATATATTCATATAAAATGTAAGCTTTGGGCACAATATTTGAATCCATGTGGACAGCAGAAGGAACAATTTTACTTTTATACAGTCTTCATCCACTTATGTGAAAAAAGGACTTCAGATTTTATTGTTTTGTGAAGAAAAAGGCATTTACACAAGGCTGCATTTGTTTGATCAAAATACAGTAAAAAACAGTAATATTGTTAAATATTGTTATAATTTGTTATAAATATATTAATATATTAAAATAGCTGTGAATATATGTGAATATAGTAAAATGTAATTTATTTATGTGATCAAAGCAGAATTTTCAGCATCATTACTCCAGTCTTCAGTGTCACATGATCCTTCAGAAATCATTCTAATATGATGAGTTGCTGCTCAAGAAACATTTCTGATTATTATCAATGATGAAGACAGTTGTGCTTCTGCTCCATAATTTTGTGGAAATGAGGATACATCTTTATTTCAGGATTCTTTGATGAATAGAGAGTTTAAAAGAACATAATTTATTTGAATTAGAATCTTTTGTAACATAAATGTTTTTATTGTAATTTCTGATCAATTTAATGCATAATGCCAAATATTAAAATCTTCCAGACCCCAAACTTTTTAACTGTAGCGTAAGTTTAAAACAACATGAGGGTGAGTAAATGATAATAGAATTGTCATTTTTTTGGGTGAACTATCCCTTTAACACAAGTTCTTGCTCTGTGAACTGATCATTGCTCATTATTCGAAAGAAAAACAAAGTCTGTCTTCATTATCTTTCAACAAAAGTTGCTACGTTGCCACCTCTGAAATGAATTTTTCTGCTGATGTCATCTATGTGGGCACTGAAACTGATAGCCAAACCAATATCTATTTTAGGCTTTGTTTTGGCAAATTTGCATTTATTTTTGGCTCTATTCTAGTGTGAAAGCACTTGTACAATCCAATCCCATACCAATGTTGTTTTATCGCAACAAATATCATGTAGCACATGGAAAAAAAAAATGTTTTTCACTTTAAAGGGTCTTCTTCTGACATGCTTATTTGATTTGACTTATCTTGTGACATATCAGAATAAATATGACTAAATCTATAATTTAAAAAACAACAGCGATAGTACATGCAATGAAATGAAAAAGACTAAGAAACTACTTCCCAAACCAAACACTTCATCCTTGCAGTATTTCACTATATGTGTGTGACATATGCATCGACCTTCATCTGTGCCTCAGTAAAGCTAAAGAGTTCATTCAAAATAAACATTCAGGCAAAGTCCCTTTAAGGCAAGTCATTTCACTCAGCGGCCATCTTTGAAATTGCCTCTCGAGCAGCGTAACATCAAATTCAAACATCGAATTCTTACTAAGCTTTTGGTTAAATTTCATATTTGAAATCACCAATGAAATCTGGCAACAACTGTCTCATAAATTTCATAAATTAGCGTTCATTTCTATAGCAAGAGGAGCTTCTAAAGGAAGCTGCAGTGGCGCGATGACTTTGCCACTTGGTGTTGCACTTTCTCCATTCATGGTCATATGAGTGCACCATCTTTTTATATCTAAAGTCTTTGATTCAGGCTTGTAATACATTTTTACAAGCCCATCTAAAAAAAAAAAAAACATATACATTTGAAGAAGTAAAGGCTTTGAATGGAGCGAGACCCATCAGTCCATTCAGATCAAGGGGGTTAGTTCTTGAGAAGGACACTTAGAGGACTCAACCTACTTCAGTACGTCTCTGATTGATTAAAGAGTGATCCAAGAGTCGCATCAGGAGAGATACGCTCCATGAAACTACATTACAATGTGTTCAACTCCTTTCTTTTCATGAGATTTTACATGACATAACAGAAGTGACTAATATCAGAACAGATGCATGTGTAAAACACCCTAAAACATCAAACTTACCCTAGCGTGTTCAACATCAACAAATTGCATAATATGATTTCTGTCATGACAACTCTCAGGAGATTGGCATGGTAATAGAGATTGGCATGGTAATGTATACTGCAATGTTAATGTATTTGTCTTGGCAGAATAGATCTGCTACGACGCTGCTGCTGCAGAGCAAGTGCAGAGACTTGCTAATGCTAATACATTCACAGAATACATTCAATGCTAATACATTCAAAGACATGAATGTAGAAGGTCTATACAGGTGGAGCTGGGGAAGGTGGAGGGTTTCTGAATGTTGAGCCGCAGCTCATTGGACGCTAATGCAACAGCAACCAATCAGCAGCGCTATGTAGATAATCATGTGATCTCTACCAAATGAGTTAAAGACCCATCAGCCTGCGCCATCTCAATTTAATGCCAAAACTAGTTAATTAGTATGGTCATAATTTGTTACTACTGTATATAAATCCATTTTAATACACAAATTTGCATGCATAATAGAATGCATGTAAATATTTCTATGCAATTTATGCATCAAAATGATAATTTGCCCTTGTACTTGTAATCTTTGTACTTAAACTTTACGATTATTCTGAACAGAAAGTCTGACAAAACTATTCATATTATTTACACTTTTTAAAGTGTGTAAATATTGAAAATGTCAGGTCTAAATTGACTGTCATTCAGGACACATTCAGCTGTGGTTTCACACTAAGATGGACATAATATTTCCATTGATTCTCAAATGGAGAGTTTTACTGAATTCTTCTTCTTCTTCTCATGGGAAAAAGACCCTAGTGATGTCTGAAACTGTGCCCAGATTCGCCAAAAGTCAGAGATCTAAATGTGAACTCAGACATTTCTCATCAAATTCTTCCCAGATCAAACATAAGGATTTGAGGAGAAACAAACCAACTGAACAAAAATACCCTAGTAGTGACACAATCATGCCTCAGATTTAAATTGACACAGTTTTCTACTTTCATATAAAGCACAGGTTAAGATTGCAAATGAAGGAAGCTTCAACATGTCACTGTATCTGCTTTAGTTTTCATAAGCAACAACAGAGGCCTAATAATTATAATCATTTCCGCTGAAACGTTTCATCTGTGATTCTGCTGATATGCGAAGAGCTTTAGCGAAACCTAAGAGGATCACCGACTGACTTTGCTCTTTAACTTTAAATACAGCAGGAATTTATAACCCCCTGCACTGTGTTTTACTATAAACTCTAAGAAATCAATACAATTCAATCCAGAAATCCCAAATCAGCAGACAGGAATGTAAAACAGACAAGGGTATTTAAGGTGTAAGCCCTGGAGTAATGCGAAACTCAGACAGGCTGCTCAATCTTTCTGTGAAAAGTTTTAAGCATTCATCAACAGTTGACATGAGATGCATGAGTCGAAATGGAAACACCCATTTATTCATCATTCACTAAACAACTAGAGGCTGGTATAGCCTATTGACTGTCAGTGTCCCATTAGCATAAGTGCTCTTTTTTATTGCCCTTTCATATATATATATATATTAATTTGGGGTTGGTAGAGTTGCATCTACTAATGAATCCCCTATAAAAGCACCACCACTTCAAATATTAATGCTTAAAATGGAGAATATAATTAAACTAGGTGCTCAAATAATGAGATGAATTAAGAGATGCATGCTTTTTCAGTGTCTTGCACCATAAGCATTGCGTTTTAAGACAAACATGTTGGTAAACTTTACAATGAGTTTCATTTGTTAACATTAGTTAACTATATTAGTTAACATGAACTTCTAACACTTCTACAGCATTGGTTAATGTTAATTTCAACATTTACTAATACATTTCTAAAATTCAATGTATATTATATTTGTTAGCATTTGTTAATTCACGGTGAACTAACATGATCAATGAACAATTACATTTTTACTAACTAATGTTAACAGAGTAAATGCTTTAAAAACATATTGCTCATTGTATTTAGTTCATGTTAACTAATGCATTAGCTAATGTTCACAAATGAGACATTATTGTATACTTTTATAATATTTTCTCAAAATAAAAAATGCATATTTAAATGTAAAAAATAATTTACCAAACACAAATAAGACAATTAACACATCGAGCTCATTTGTATTAGGCAAAAGTTTTACACAGAATGTGTAAGCAAAGAAACAAACCAAAAATAGATATCATGTATTATTCATTGTGTATTTTTCCCTTTACTGATGTATTCATTGCTACCACACACACACACACACACACACACACACATACACACTTTTAGTCGTATGTCACAATTAGTATCCTTTATACTAATACCTCCTAACACTGCAGAACATAATAATGACTGTCTGGATGAAGCTCTTGAGATGACGATAAACACCAGTTATAAAACTTAACCCTGATTCCAGGTTCAGAACCTGCAAATCCACTGATCATTAACACATTAAACATTACAAATCCACTGAACAGATTTCAGTTTCACACAGAGGGTCAAGTTTGGAAACTGGAGCATATCAAGCTTTAAATACTCAAATTAAAAGTTTTTACTGGCGAGTTGAGTGACCTGGTGAAGCTATAATGAACTGCACTGGCCAATGCTACTTCAGAGCGATGACAATATAAAAAAGAAAGTGCTTTTCTAAAGTGCCTTATTCGGACAGGCACGGACAGAGAATAACACATTCTATTATTTTGCATTCTCTTGCACAAGATTCTCGGGGTGAACATTTGCGAGTGAACACAAAAGCATTGAAATATAACTCTCATATCTCATCTCATATTTCCCTCATCATTATATCCCTTAAGGGGCTCCGTAGAATGCGTCATTCATTATCCATACACACACACACACACACACACACACACACACACACACATATATATATATATATCTCCTTTGTCAGTCACTTAATAAAATAACCTGCTAACTGACTATATTCTGGCCAAAGTATACATGTGTTTTCAAAAATGGAAAATGTATTTAAACCCTCACTTTACAAAATGTACTTCGGGGGAAAAATGTGTGTGTGTGTGTGTGTGTGTGTGTGTGTGTGTGTGTGTGTGTGTGTGTGTGTGTGTGTGTGTGTGTGTCTGTGTCTGTGTAGGTGTGTGTCTGTGTAGGTGTGTGTGTAGGTGTGTGTCTGTGTAGGTGTGTGTGTGTGTGTGTGTGTGTGTGTCTGTGTCTGTGTCTGTGTAGGTGTGTGTCTGTGTAGGTGTGTGTGTAGGTGTGTGTGTGAGTGTGTAGCTTTCCTGTAGTTCAAACAGTAGAGCGTTAGCGCTTGCAACGCCAAGGTCATGGGTTTGATTCCAAGGGAAAGCAAGCACTGATAAGAATGTAAATGTGTACCTTGAAATGCAGTGTAAGTTGCCATTGGATAAAAGCATCTGCCAAATGCATAAATGTAAATGTGTGTGTGAACTAGAACAACTTTTTAAATATGGGATTTCTGGTGAAAATTAACATGAACTATAAGCAATTATTTCAGAAAGAGACTTGTATATGAAGATATACTGACAAAATCCATACTTTGGATTAAAGCAAACAGTGCAAAATAAATAGATGCAAAAATGCATACATTATTATCATTATGGCGCTTTGCAAGGTCTGGTGTGTTGACTGGATGGCCTTCAGCAGAGATGTGAAAGTATTACTGTCACTGAAGCTGATTACAAAAGTGCTTTGCACAGCGATGTGTGTTCTTATGCTTCAATACCAAATTGAGGGAACCATCTACAGTGCGCTGACAAAATTAACTCTGCATAATCTCATATCTGAACAGGCACAAAAGGTTTTTTTTCTTCATCTGTGACTGATGAGTCTCTACTGCGCTGAATAGATCATAACGCTGCATTAAAGTCATTTGTACTTATTGGTTTTCAATTTGATATGTCATCCAGAGACATTTTTTTATGTCCTGACAAAAACAGGAAGCTTTTTAGTGCTAATAACAAAATAAAGAGGAAAAAAAAATTCAGCTTTGGTCATTGTGCAGCCATTAGCATGCATACAATTCCCTGAAGAGTTCCCATCAACCCTGGAAACATTGAGGGAAAGTCAATCACCTTTTTGTCTCAGATCTGCAATTCTGCCTCGCCATCTCGTTGTACACCCTTGTTGGATGATTTATTGAGGCGGGAACATATTAAATACGGACCATTATCATTCTCCTGGAGAGACAACAGGACAATTTCTGGGAAGCTCTGGAGCATTACTTAAACAAGCCCTTTATCTTCTCCGTCTTTGGCTTCCAGTATAGGGCACATGCTCACCACTATTACAAGGCCGAATGGGATTTCTAATAGGCAACAGTTTTCAAAATCAGGGTTGGATCATTGGATGGTTCTGTCAACAACAAGTGAACGACCTCTACTAATGCGATGCATAAAGTCTTCTTTAATTATTTTCTCATTTCATCTTAATTGGAACGTTTGCATTCTTTCCATAGTCCTTTCTTACCCTTGATGATCCCTTGTCCCTGAAGGTCTTCATAATCCTCCTGTCGCTATTACAAGATCCATAATAGTACTTGAGATTTTTAGCTTTTGTTTGAGAGATCACCTTCAGACTTTATTACACTAGAAGATTGGGGGGAGGACGCCGTGTAATTACCTCTTGAGACAGGCTGTTAATTAATGAAGCCACTCTCTCTCTGACGTCTTTCTATTGAATTTTTGTGCTGGAAAAGTGACGGCAAGTGAAGGTGAAGAGTGTAATACAGAACTGCACAAAAACGAAATTGCAAAATGAATTGCAATCCGAAAACCGCCCTAATGCCCTGACAAATAGATAATCCCGCCACAAACTCATGCCATTGGTTGAGCCACAAGTTTGAAAGTATCAATGTTTTGAAAGAATCACAGTGTCACATGCCTGTCCTGTCTTGTGCTGCACATGGGTGTTTTGTTATTTTGGGCCATGTGCTCATGTCATTGTCTGATCCCTCCCACTTGTTATCTGATTATTGTTTGAGTTCTCCCACCTGTTCCCTCTTGATTAGTTCCCTTTATAAGTCCCCTCTTGTTTGCAGTCTGTGTCGGTTCATTGTCTTTTGTTTCCTGTTTCCCCGAGATCTTCCATAGTGTTCATAGTCTGTTATTGTTTTTGTATTTACTTAGTTCTGTTTTCCCCCTCGTGGGTTTTGTTTTGTGTTTTTATTAATAAATACTTATTTCTCCAGCTTTTGAGTCCTCACACCTTTTTGTTTGTAATCTGCCGTTACACACAGAGCCAAAGTGTTACTGCTGGCAAAATGGGCTTTCGATAAAACTTGTCTGCCTATAGAGTAGAAAGGAAACAAGAAAAAAACAGTGTTGTCTTCCCTTTTGCTGGATGGGTATGAAAACTTCAACACCCACAATGCACTGGGCATGTTGCCGTCCAAGGCCACTCCCACCAGTTTGCTATTGATAAACACACCAGAGTCAAAGACCGCCTTGCTTTTGCTTCAATAAACTCCTAATTGATGCTTATTAATAGTTAGTAATGTAGTTGTTTAGGTATTGGGTAGTATTAAGGGATTTAGGCAAGGCAGGTTTATTTATACAGCACATTTCACTATGGCAATTCAAAGTGCTTTACATAGAAAGGAATAAAAATAAATCACAAAATAAAAGCAAGGAAAATTAAAATAGTTATTCAAAATGCTTCACATAGAAAGGAATTAAAATATCACACTTTGGCAATTCAAAGTGCTTTGCATAGAAAATAAGCACAAAATAAAAGCAAGGGAAATTAAAACAGGTCTAAAAGGAATTAAAAGAGATAAATGCTACAGTTATAAAATTCATTAGAGTAAAATTAATGAAAGTAGTAAAAAGATGATGCATAGAATAAACTTCTCATCTAGCAAAACACCGGTGTATCTTATTTTGCATATAGTTTTCATCTTTCAATTTCCCCTATTAAGTGGTTTATGTTTCTCTCTTACCCAATTCTCAGAGCCATTTGAGTTCAGTTTAGAATCAAAAGGAAGAACACAGTGCAGTCAGTCGGACGTATACAGTGGATACAGTTAGACAAATAATTAAATGAATTAAATGAATTGAATTGAATTAAATTAAAAGAGATAAACTGGAAAAACACTGGTGTATCATATTTTGTACAGCTGCTTGTTATACTGTGAGATTATCCCATGTGGATTGTACTGTGTCTGTGGTGATCTTTCGACGTGCCTAAACAAACGTCTCCAATAGACCCGATGTAGAATATGGTCATGCAGAATATAATTATAGTGCTTTATAATTACTAATAAACAGCCAATATTCTAGTGCTATGCGTGCTAAGAAGCAACTGGTTAATAGTGAGAATTGGACCCTAAACTAAAGTGTTACCATTATTTCTATTCTTGGTTTATTCAATTTTAATATCCAAATGTTAGGGAGAAGAAAAAACAAAAACTTTTAGATATGAATCTGCATATGCAATGGACATCTGTTATGCTCATCTTCAGCTCCTTTGAAGGCATCTTGAGTAAAATAGCTCTGCTTATCCTGTCTACTGAATAAAGTCTAGCATGTTTGTTGGTTATAGTCAATATTAGAAATGTTAACAATCCCTAACCATAAATAATAAACTTTGGTGTAGTTTACTCAGTTCAAAAAACTACTTTTGGCAACATTTAAAGGGCCCCTATTATGCTATTTTAAAGTTTCCTAATGTTGTTTTGGAGTCTCCTACAACAGGTTTACATGCATCAAAGGTCAAAAAACTGTTTAATTTTCTCATAATATACATTTGCACATCACTAGATTTTCAATGATTCTCAAACAACTCTTCAAATGAATCAATCTCTCTAAATCCCGCCTTTCCGCGAGATACTCTGCTCTGATTGGCCAGACAGCTCAGTCTGTTGTGATTGGTTTGTCGTGTACAGCGCGTCTAAAACAAAAACACCCATTGCCACAATGTCAGCTGTCCTGAGGCTTCCTACACTGTAAACTAAACACAGTAACGAACAATGACATCGATTTGACCATATCAATGTGAGCGCGAGTCCGATGATGAAACACTAGAATAACTAGTTATTCCTATAACTAGTTATATCCAAACCTGTAACTAGTTATATCCAAACCTGTATTGCGCATGCGTCGCGTCTGAACACGTTGTTGTCTTTGGACTCCTCGACATACTCCATGAACACGTTGTTGTCTTAACTCCTCGACATACTCCTTGCAGCTTCATTGCGCATGTGTCGCGTCTGAACACGTTGTTGTCTTTGGAGCTCTATCGATTTGATTTATAATTCTTGATTTTCTCTTTAAACTCACAACGAACATTTTCTACTTTTCCTCACTGAGAAGCACTACTGCTCAAACCTCATAGTTACAACGCGGACTGTTGAGCAGACGCGTCTCAAGCCTATTAGTGATCCAGCGCTGGATACTCCTATAGGTTACGTCCGTGGATCACAGCTGAACGCGTCTTCTCCACAATCACTTACAAACAAACATTTTTTTTCGCCTATCGTGCGTCTACTCTACACCCGTACCACTAAAAAGACGGATTATATCCAAGAGTTTAGTCATAAATTAGTATTAATATTGATAGCATCACTGGTAGCGTTGTTGCTAACTTACTGTCCATCTGTTAAAATGGCGAATATATCAGATGTAAGTAGTCTACCTTTTGGTGCAGGTGAGGACACATTTGAGCTGCACGCACTGCAGTCTGAACTGGAAGCTGTTGAGAAACAGATCCACGACATTTTAGTGAGACAAGCCGAGCTGAGGGACCAGCGGTTAGCTCTTGAAACATCACGCGCCGATGCACACAAATCAGTGATTAACGTTACTAACCCGCTGATTCCGACCTCGTCTACTCCGTGCGTTACTCAGCATCGGTCCCGAGCGCCGAGGTCGCGATCAGCCATGGTCTCGTTCACTCCGGCTCCAACACGCCACCACAAAGCCTGGATATTTCCGCAGCGGAAGACGCGAGTCAGGTCTAGACCAAGAAAACTCTCTCCGACTCTCCCGGTTTTCGAGTTATCCACACAAAACCGCTTCTCCCCTCTTCGCGAAACAGAACGCGATGCTATGATCATGGGCGATTCCATCGTTCGACACGTATGCGCTTTGTTAGGTAAAAGTAAGGTGCACAGTCACTGCTTTCCTGGTGCTCGTGTTTCTGAAATCGCCGCTCGCGTTCCCGAGATTCTGAACAGTGACGAGCGCGTCTGAACTGCGGTCCTGCACGCGGGAGTGAACGACATCAGGCTGCGCCAGACGGAGGTTCTGAAGAAAGACTTCAGGAATCTGATCGATACGGTACGCAGCACATCAGACAGTGATAACGTGAGTTAGCCAGATAGCAGGAGACCTACACAATATAAAACTCAAAACTAAGTATTTTGAACACCATCTTTCAAGAGCAAATGGTTTGCGAATCCTGTATTGAACTCTGAAATTTGAGAAGCAGTCGTCAGCGAAATAAAGGGAACACAGCAAAAGTTTAGGATTATACTGCTGTGATATCATGGTAAAGATTAATTTTAACCACTGATTCTTCACATGCTCGTTCTTGGGCAGTGAAAAAAAAAAAAAAAAAAAAAAAAAAAACTGGCTTTACCTTCACATTGTAGAGCACAGCGTCTTCTGGACATGATGCTATCCAGTATCACAGGAATCAGCTGCTGGTTTGAGGTTCAAGTTTTCCCTGGTGTCTGTGTGCAATAAGTGGGCGGGCAATATGCTTATGTTTCGTCTTGACGTCACAACGAAACGGCTTATGACTAGTTTGAAAAACGATTCATTCAATTGACTCAGAGTCGACTCTTACTTTTGAAAGACAATAACTTTATATACGGTGCACTTTCAGATTTAAAAATTGGCAGGATGTTTTTATTCACTTAGAGCTATGCTACACACTACATGAAAGGTCATTTTCAAAAATCCATAATAGGGGCGCTTTAAACGTTTTATGTTGGCCTCACAAAGCCAAACTGTCGAACAACAAACTAACATCCTCGCAACGATCAACTTCAAACCTAAAATTTCCTTTTTTATAACAATCATACCAGTGAACTAACACTGATGAACCTTCTAGTTTCAATTTCTGTCTCCTGGAAATGTGGCCGGATGAATCCTCCTTAAACTTGATGGGACTTCCTATGCAGTTAACTTATCATGATTGGATTTGGCCAAACAAGAAAGACCAAGACGTTCTTCCACAGTTCCACCATTTATCGATTTCTCATGTGTGTGAACATGACAAAGTGGTTTTATTCTCAGAGGCGAGTTCACAAAGTGGTCGGTTTCCAATGGCAACAGTGTGATTGTTCGGCTTCACGGCTGTTAATTTGCTCTTTGTGAGGAAAGCACTGCTGTCTCCATTCACTTCAGAACACATTTATTCTTCCTATACAGTCAGACAACAAGCGAGGAAATGATAAGATCGTTACAGCTTACGCTTCTCTGGCGAGAAACAAAACAACAAAAAAAATGCAAATGTAAGTGAAATCCAGCTCAGACTGTAAGAACTGCATGCTTGATATATTTTCCATTATTTAACCTAAAACTCTCAAATTCAACAGATAGGCTGCCGGAGGAGATGAACCTAATTATCCAGGGAAAAATCTTTGTCATTGCCATTCTTTTTCTTGTGATCATTATAATTATTTAAGTGTGGAGGGCGCAGTACAAGGACAATGTCTACAATTAAAGGCAACAAAGCTGAGCTGTTTTAATGAGGCCTGCACCAAGACATTGCACTTCCTCATAATGCCTTCAGAGAAAATGAAAGAATCCCACTGTGTTGAATTTAAAGTAATAGTTCCCAAATATTCTGTCATAATTTACTTAAAGGGGTCATGACATGATAAACCAAATTTGCCTTGGTCTTTTGATATAAAAGAGGTCTTTGTACCATTAAAACATCAAGCAAATTTCAGATCTTAAAACGTCCTCCTCATTATAAACAAAGCCTTTATTTAATCGAGCTCCAAAACACCTCATATGGATATTGCGATATTGGATATTGTCCAATTTAAAAAGTTTGTTTGCTTCTCTGTACAGACTTCACAAGGATTCCCTCATCAGGAATAAGTGGATGGTCCAATTTTAAAGGAGTCCTTGAACAAGTCGGAGGATTATATGTTTGTTTGGAGCATTTGACCGGGGATTGTTTTGTACACAAGTGAACGTGATTTCACCAAGTAACATGTTTCTGGATCAACATCTTTGTTAATCTTGGAACAACATTCCAATAAACCAGTGGTTCTCAATTCCAGTCCTCGTGACCCACTGCTCTGCACATATTGTATGTCTCTCTTATCTGACACACTCAGTTCAGTTCATGGAGTCTCTCCTAATGAGCTGATGATCTGGTTCAGGTGTGTTAAATAAGGGAGACATACAAAATGTGCAGAGCAGTGGGTCCCGAGGACTGGAATTGAGAACCACTGCAATAAACCAATCAGATTTGAGGGACCAGTTTATAGTTTAGGCTTAAAACCAATTTTAGGTGCTTCTAGATCAGTGTTATTCACCTATCATTTTCCCTCTGGTTTTAGGGATAATTATGGATTGGGTTAGGTTTAGGTAGAGTGACCATACATCCTCTTTTTCCCGGACAGGATTTTTCGGACGGGATTTCGAGATCGCCCAAAATGTACGGGATTCGGCTTTTGCTTTCTACAGTCACCATTCATTATGTTTACATTATTACATTATTTGACACTGACACCTACGTGCCAGCTTCTGCATTCTGCTTCACACGGATCCCGACCGAGACGAAAACACAGGAATTTTCTTAGCAATGCTATAACGCACATCAGCCGATCACTTGTTTAGCGTTCATGTAAACACTACATTCAGATTCACCAATCGGAATGAATTCAGTCCGATTGAAACAAAAGGTGTGCAAACATAATGAATGGCGATGGTAGAAAGCAAAAGCCGAATCCCGGACATTTTGGGCGATCTCAAAATCCCGGCCGGACATGTCCGGGAAAAAGAGGACATGGGGTAGGGACAGGAATGTTGTTCCAGGATCAACAAACATGTCTTTCTTGGCAAAATCACAGCCACCTTTGTAAACCAGACACAGTTTGCAATGGAGAGTTTGCAAATAAACTTTTGTTGACAGATGAAGCAGACAACAGTTGAACTGTATTAGATTTGACAGCAGCTGCATCACACATCATGCTACCGCTAACCCGGACGTCGACGTCACTTCCGTGATTTGGGAAAAGCATGTAAAAGTCCTGGCAGAAAGCGATGCATAAGTAACAACGCCCAGTTCCAGGAATGTGCTAATATTGTGTTGGTAGTACCAGTTTGCAACAATTATTAGTTAACACTAAGTTGTCAAACACTTCGGAAAAAAATAATAAAAAATGTTGGATATACTGGCTTTCTGCCAGAACTTTTACGGGCTTTTCCCAAACCACTGAAGTGACGTCGACATCCGGGTTAGCGGTAGCATTAGCCGTCAGGCAAGTGTTATTTAAATAAACTCCTGATGTACTTACAAACTTTCCAATGCCTCGTTTTATGAGTACAGAACCTATTTGTACTACTGTAGAAGTTTGGTGTCATTCTGGGCATTATTAGTGGGGTCATTTACAAGATACTGTACATCATAGGATCCATTAGCGCCTGCACTAAGCCATCCGGCTGATATCTCTAAATAAGCTCTAACTTTAATAATGTTCGACCAAGGGGAAAAAGGCTTCTGGGGGGTGTTTGGCTCAAGGTCATGGTGCAAAGGACCCTAGGTTGATTTTACTCCGAACCATCCCTTTAAAATAATAAAATGCATATCACCAACCCTTTAAACTTGCATGCTGTCATTTTTATTCAGAATTTAATAAAACCCTATATGCTTTTGCTCATAATCAAATAGCTCACACAAACTGCAAAGGACTTTCATTTGTTGCATTAAAGGAATAATTAATTAAAGGAGAAGCATAAAAGCATGTTCACACTGGCTTTCAAGCTTAAAAAAAGCCCCATGAAAGTACCATAAAATGCTCAATGTGACTTGCCAATACAGTACAGTGTTTTGTTTGTTTGTTTAATCAATACTTTTATTCAGCAAGGCAGATTAAAGTAACAATAAATGAAAGTAAAGATAATGTTACAAAAGATATCTTAATATGAAGTAGAAAGACTTTAAAAATGTATAATAATAAGATATATTTCTTGAGCAGCAAATCAGCATATTAAAATTTCTGAAGGATCATGTGACACTGAAGACTGTAACGAAAATTCAGCTTTGATCACAGGAATAAATTACATGTTAACATATATTCACATAGAAAACAGCTATTTTAAATTGTAATAATATTTCAAAATTGTATTGTTTTACTGTATTTTTGATCAAATAAACACAGCCTTGGTGAGCAGAAAGCGACTTCTCCCAAAAACATAATATATATATATATATATATATATATATAAATAAATATATATATATATATATATATATATATATATATATATATATATATATATATATATATATATATATATATATATATATATATATATATATATATATATATATATATATATATATATATATATATATATATATATATATAGACCACAATCTTTGAACGACAGTGAATTTGTAAGTCTATAATATAAATAGTAATATATATTGTATGTGTAATTTATATAGTCATACAATATCTTTTTGAGAAACAGACTGAAACAAAACCATTATTCACTTAAAAGCTCATAAAATAGTACATAAACTTGACACGTTAAAAAAATCAATCTTTTATAAACTTGTTTTTATTTTATAACACAAATATTTTAATAATTCTACTTTTTGTTCATTTTAATTGTTTGTAAATTCTTTGGAAAATCACTTTTTCTGTAAAATCAAGAAGTGATGTTTAACGTGTCGATCAAACAAGCTTCGTGTATGTTTATGTTGGTGTTTGTTTCTATATATATATATATATATATATATATATATATATATATATATATATATATATATATATATTGCCTTTTAATCACTGGAGTGATAGTCAGTAGTTAGACTGTGGATATTAATTAAATCAAACCAATTAACACTGATTAAAAGTTTGAAAACAAATTCCAATCTTCATTCTCCACGATAGTACTACATTTTCAGATTTGTTCATCCTGCAAATGTCCCTGGAGTTTTTATTTCTAGTATAATTTAATTTCTGTTGGTTAGATTTCAGATTTGTAAAAGACATTTTAGAGGGATTTTTGTCTTAATTGGACAGAATAATAAGGAGTTGACAATAAGTTGGAGGAAGAGAAGCACAAACCAAACCTGCGTCTCAACAGCTTCCAACGTGACTCCTACGGGCCTCTAGTATTATATTTGTCTGATGTAAACCAATAAAAAATTCAGCCTTTCTGAACAGAAACGCTACAATTAACCAGCTCGAACTGATTTACCAGCAGTGGTTTGTGGGGTTTATGTCGGCCGTCGCTTTCAATTTGCGGTGCGCTGCCCTTTAGAAGTGCTCCTCGGCTCTGCTTGCAGGTTTGTCTTGTTAAATCATATTTAACACAAAAGGCTGGAGGACTGCATCTCTTCTGGTCATCTAACCTTGTACCGCCCTAACCTCTCACTTTGTAATCCAATCTGCTAATTTTAATAAAAAAACATAACAGAGCAATTGAATGAAAATCTTTCACTGATTGTTTGTTTTAAACAGAAAAAGAAGAATGGATTGGCAAAAGTGCTTTTGAGATGAGATAATGACTTTAATGGTATAATGATAACTTGTGTTGAGTGCTACATATTAAATATTTGATGAGATGCCGTATATTTGATAGAATACCTTCAAACTTTGAGTGCCACAGTTGAGATTCCTGGGTGTAGATTTGGGATACTTGTAATGCATTAGTCTTTCCAGACAGACAGTCCAAGAGAAACTGTATTTGAGCGCAAAACCACACACTGGCTGAAGAGTGACCTTGGGTTGTCCATGACGTGAGATTTAAAGCTATTGAAACACTTTTCACTGGAAATGCTTCCCCTCCGCTATCAGATCTCAGTTTATAGCATATTCTAACTGGGAACTGGGAATATCAACTAAACTTAAACTATAAATGTGTTCAAAAATGGGCTACTAATGAACTTTTAAGTAAATTAGCATTCATCTTCACTTAATGTTGAGTGGTTTGATTTATTTAATCTCTTAAGGCTAACTATCACAACCGATTAAAAATAGCCTTTAAAATTAAATTAAATGAAATGAAATTAAATAATGAAATTGAATTCAATTAAAAAAAATAATGTTTTGATCGACATGTTAGACAACATCACTTGCTGTTTTTCCTGAAAAAGTGTTGTGTCGTTATTCATCATGAACTAATACTGAAACAAAATAAATCTACAACGACTGATTTTCCAAAGAATTTTCAAACAATTAAAACTAACAAAAATGTAACGAAATCAAAATGGTTGATAAGGACCTCATTTTGTTGCGCACATCGTAAATAGCAAGTCATCCCGTGTGTAATCCCTGATTTAACAAAGCCACTTAAATGTCGCCCAGATGTTCAATAAACGTGATGGTATTTTCAAGCTTTATGAAGCTGATGTCACCCAGCGGTTTATTTCCAAACTATATCATGCTAATAAAGTGCATGACCTGTTGTTGGTTGTGTAATCTGGTTCCAGGCGAATGCCAGTGAGGCACAAACCCTGTCAAAACCCCGCTGTGACTCGCCCAGTGAGGGATTATATGAGACCTGATGCCAGCAGGCAATCGGCATATGACTGTGAGCTAAGAGACAGTGAGAGAGACAGGCACCATGTGTAATTATGGGCTTAATAATTGCTTCTGGACAATGAGCTCTACAAAAGGTGCCTTTGATCTGAAAGGTCCTAAAATGGCACTCAAAGAACAATATGCTCCTCCATTTCTACTCAGATGAGGACCTAAAGTCAATAACGCTATAAAAATGCAAAGCTCCACGACGGTAAAAGTGCTGTCAAAAGGCTGCCGGAAATGTGTGGAACCGCTGCAATTGCAAGGTGTGGTTCACTATGATTGTATGTTTTAAAACATCACTATGCTCAAGCTCACATCCAAAACACTCTCAACCAGAAATATGGAGTCAGCATCATGCTTTCTTCAATTTCAATCACAGAAGATGGATGGATGGATGGATGGATGGATGGATGGATGGATGGATGGATGGATGGATGGATGGATGGATGGATGGATGGATGGATGGATGGATGGATGGATGGATGGATGGATGGATGGATGGATGGATGGATGGATGGATGGATGGATGGATGGATGGATGTTCAAAAATGACAATGATGGATGGATGGATATTCAAAAATTACGATGTATGGATTGATGGATTTTAAACTTATTTAAAAATGACAATAGAGATGCATGGATGGATGGATGGATGTTCAAAAATGACGATGGATGGATGACGGATAGATGGATGGATTTTAACCTTATTTAAAAATGACAATAGAGATGGATGGATGGATGGATGAATGGATGGATACAAAATGAAATAAAAATGGTAAAATAAAATAAAAATAAATAGCAGATGCTAGAAGAAATGTTGACTATAAGCATAAATATTATATAAATATGAACATAACAAATAAAACATAAATATAAAAAATATCGAATTTTTACTAGATTCAGATTTTAGAGAGCATTTGATTGGATCGAAATCTGATGAGAAGCTGAAGTGCAGAGTGATGTCATCAAAATCATTTTGAGCACACTAACTTATAGATAACAGTAAGACTAACATATTCATATTAAAATCCCCCCCCCCCCAAAAAAAAAATACATTTTGATGTAACTACGTGTCAACATTCAACATGAAGAGTCCAGATCTCATCCAGCTGAGTTTCCAAGTGTGTAAATCAGGATGAAGGTCCAATGACATCAAGCAGGAACATCCGTTCCATCTGCCAGCAACGGTGCCATCTGGAATTATCATCTTCTTCCGAGTTCATTAACATGTGCACACCTGTGAGGATTGTGGTTACCGTGCTGAATTCAACTTCTCACAGGCACAATACTAGTTTCTATTTGGTCAAAGTTTCAGCAAAGGTTTATGGATGGTTATAAAGCTCAACCACTGTAGCAGCTGTGTGGTATTTGAAAATGTTGTCAGTGCTACAAAATAATCAAATTCTAATAAATAATATTTATTATTATTTCAATTGGGGTTTAGAACACAAACAAAATGTAAAGCAAAAAGTCAGCTCTTTTCCATTCAATGAAAATGCACGGTGATTTCTGGCAACTAAGAGCATTTGCAATTTACTTAGTAAGAAAGAAAGAATGTAAATGAGTAAACAAATGAACAAAAGTAAATAAATTCACGAGTAAATAAGCAAATTGATAAATAAATATGCAAACAATTAAATAAATGAGCAAAAAAAGCAAGCAAATAAAAGCAAAATGAATACATGAATAAGCAAATGAATAAATAAGCAAGCAAATAAATAAATGAGCAAAAAAAAGCAAGCAAATAAAAGCAAAATGAATACATGAATAAGCAAATGAATAAATAAGCAAGCAAATAAATAAATGAGCAAAAAAAAGCAAGCAAATAAAAGCAAAATGAATACATGAATAAGCAAATGAATAAATAAGCAAGCAAATAAATAAATGAGCAAAAAAAGCAAGCAAATAAAAGCAAAATGAATACATGAATCAGCAAATGAATAAATAAGTAAGCAAATAAATAAATAAACAAACTAGCTCAAAACATTAGATGAGCGATGCCCCTGGACAGTTTTGAGTTGATCACTTGATTTTGTTTCTACAGATCAAGACTTTTAAAGTTTCTGAAAAAAACTATCCAAAGCGACTTTGCTGGCAATTCCTTTGAACCTTGAACACATGACTCATGAAATGCTCTTTGAGAAACCCCCCAGAAACGCTTATTTAGACCTATTTAAGTGTTTTATCCTCTCTAATACTGCCATCCCTTCCCACAAGCCTAGCAGGAAGGTCTTTCGCCTGAGTTCAATCACAGAGCCGTATTGCTCCAGCATGGAAAGGCCTTACAACATATAACCTTGACATTTCTTTCCAACCTGCAACACATGATTTGAACAAAGAAAGAGAAGAAAGCTTAGAGAAAGTGCATAAACATGCTAAAGCACAGCTGTCTCGCTCGCCAGACACAAACACTCTTCGGGCCGGCCGAGACCCGTCATCAGCATTAGGTCTCTGGAGAAAAGGTCATATTGGCAGTCAATGTGCCCTCTATGAGCGTAAACCCTCATCAGCAGTCTGACAGCAGGGAAACATCCATGCCAGCAGTCTGAATCCTGCATACCCAATGAGTTTCAACCAGCATTATGCCATACGTCTCGCTATTTCTGCTCCATAAGTCCTGACAATAGTCAGTGATGTGCATTATACATCCCTTAGAGGGGAAAGATCGCCTTAAAAGATATATAACACACCCTTGGGAACAACTTCTCATGGTTGTCGTTTGAAATGCACATGATGGTAGCTGATAGACCACATATATCTAATGCACTCCCAGGCGTGAACAAAAAATGAAAATAAAGGAACTGTTCGGCAGCTACTGGTGACAATTCATTTCACCTATACTTATTTAATCCAGAAACAAAGCTGGATAAATAAAGAGTAAAAAAGCATAGCAAGATAATAGATGAAACTGGTGATTATCTTCACAATGACGAGCAAGCGAGTGATTGTGTACAGTACATTCACTGAGTGAATATTATGAAAATAAAATATATATTTCTCACTAGAAATGTAATCAACTCTTATTATTATGCAGAAACTAACTCAAAATATTGATTTTTTCACTAAAAATAAGAGAAATGTCAGCCATGTTTTTGCATAATAATTGCCATGAATCTTGAAAGTCACGTGACTTGGACGCAAAACAATAGGAAATTAATAGGCAAAAAAATTATAAAAAATGTACAGTAACAGTCATACAATTCAAGGGCCATTATTGTAACCCCTCTACGTTTTGCACTTTGGACCAACGTAGTCAGGGTACATTTTTATATGAGACTGGGTTGCAACCGATTTTTCTGGATTCTTTGATTCATAGAAAGTTCAAAAGAACATCTTTGAAATATAATATTTTGTAACATTATAAAATGTCTTTGCTATCACTTTTGGTCAATTTAATGCATCCTTGCTGCTTTCAGTGATTAATATATATATATATATATATATATATATATATATATATATATATATATATATATATATATATATATATATATATATATATATATATATATAAATATTTAATCCAAAAGACAAAGCCGGATAAATAAAGAGTGAAAAGCACAGGCAGCAAGTTAATAGATGTGAAATCGGTGATATTTTTCATCCATTTCACACGGCAACAGCATTTGACAAATAATTAATCTTATGCGGCGATTGCAGAGAGCTCGTCCAAATATGGATTTCCAATTTGCATAGTTCAGCCTGCGTTCTGTCAGAGAGCCGCGGTTCAAACAGGTCTAAAGATGAGACCACTCCACTATTTACATCTGCAGCTGAAGGGGGATGGCATGACTGGAATTAGGACTCGAATCGATGGTCCAATGGGGCGTAGGGGACAGGAGTCTTTATTCAAATGAGAATAATTGATTGGTCACCCTTTTGATTTCCATATAAATGAAACCTTTTTATCAGTCTGCCCACCTGTTTGAACCTCATCACGAGCCGGTCCCCTTTGAGGGATGTGACGTGGTGTTGGTCCTTCATTCGCACATCAATGAGCGACGACTTTGGTTCTGACATCGTTGAGCTCTTTGTATTCGGCTGGTGTCTCCACATCAGAAATGAGATGTTTGCCGACTCCATCACAATGAAAACATTTGCCTGGAGGAGGGAGGAGGAGGAATCGACAGCGACCCATAAGGTCACATTCAAATCTTTAGTAATATTTAGAAATTTATTAAATGGGGCAGCTTTTAGAGGAGGGATTTCAAAGGGAGAGATTCAGACACTAGTGACTTCAAAAAGTTTGGAGTTGGTAAGACTTTTTTGGTAACACTTTACAATACGGGTGCACTAATCTGCATTAATTCATGCTTTACTAATGCACAGATAATAATGTGTTAATGTGACTAATTTGTTAAGTAATATGCAATTT
Source organism: Scardinius erythrophthalmus (assembly GCF_964197995.2). Lineage (NCBI taxonomy): Eukaryota > Metazoa > Chordata > Actinopteri > Cypriniformes > Leuciscidae > Scardinius > Scardinius erythrophthalmus. The sequence continues at coordinate 3,544,711 of NC_138223.1, read as the reverse complement.
ATGGGTTTACATGGCACCAAAATGGCATATTACTTAATAGTCATGTGCCTCAACAAGTAAAGTCATAACATAATGATACATTTGCAAATCATTAGTTCATGATTAATTAAAGCAGACAACTGGAAGTTGAAGTACATTGCTTTGACCAACTGTGGTAATTAACGCATTAATTTACACTTTTAGTTAATAAAATAAGTTAAGGAATTAATACATTATGACACATTTAATTAATAACAATTCATATATTACTTTATCTGTTAATCATTTAGAATCTTTATTAGTTGCTGATGCAGTAATCATTAATTAATGGTTTAGTTCTTCATGAGTTATACATTAACACATGATTATCTGTGCATTAGTTAAGCATGAATTAATGCAAATTAGTGCACCCATATTGTAAAGTGTTACCACTTTTTTTAATGTTTATGAAATAAGTCTCTTCTCACACGGGCTGCATTTAATCAAAAATACAGTAAAAACTGTAATATTGTGAAATATTATTACAATTTAAAATAAATGTTTTCTATGTGAATATATGTTAAAGGGGTGGTTGATAATGATTTCACTTTTCTAACTTTAGTTAGTGTGTAATGTTGCTGTTTTTAGCATAAACAACATCTGCAAAGTTACAATGCTAAAAGTTTAAAGCAAAGAGAGATATTTTATTTTAAAGAAATTGCTTTTTAAGGACTACAACAAATGGCTGGTAGAGACTACACAACATTCCTCCCGGGTTAGTGACATCACCAACCCTAAAATTTACATAAACCCCGCCCCCGGGACGGAACTAGAAGATAACTACACATCAGCTACATAAATTCATCAACTAACCGTTCAGAAATGTTGTCTACATGTTGTCACTTCTTCTTGAGTCTCTCCATCATTGTCGGACAGCGGATTGAACATAGAAGGCTAAAAGTTTTTGAAATTTTTAGCGTATGTCTGTGTGAGGTAAAAAGACACAAGCTGTTGAAGCTCTGCCCCCTGTGCTGGGAGCAGCAGCTCATTTGCATTTAAAGGGGCAGACACAAAAATGACAATTTTAACATGCTATATAAAAATATCTGTGGGGTATTTTGATCTAAAATTTCACTCTGGGGACATCAGAGACTTATTTTACATCTTGTGAAAAGGGCAATATATCTCTCCTTTAAAATGTTATTTATTCCTGTGATTCAAAGGTGAATTTTCAGCATCATTACCCCAGTCTTGTGTCACATGATCCTTCAGAAATGATTGTAATATGATGATTTGCTGCTCAAGAAATAAATGGAAATAAAATGAATGATATCACATGCAGCAAAAATTATTCAAACAAAAGAATCACCTCAATATTTGCTTAAAAGTACTGTATACATATAGTGTATATAGTTTGTCTAATTCATTGGATTCTTGTCTTTGCATTACATGCACTGCATTGCTGTCATATGGTACATGAAATTACCTTTATACTGTTATCATGTTGGTAATGTTAATGTTAAATTATTGCCTGGACTTTTAGAGAAATGTAATTCATTTTCCCTTGAATGACAATTCCCTTGAATGACATCAAATTCTCCCAAGACCAAACGATCTGAGCTGCTGTATATATACAGTAATATAACTTTATATCTCTGTAAGCATACTCATTAAGTCTATTTTAAGGGCTTTTAGGGGAAATGTCTGAAAAAACGATATATTAGGAATCAATAAATAAACCTACAGGTATCCTTTTCCACCAGAGATTGATCTCACACTGTAAAAGTGTTTTGTCACTGTAATTGTTTAATGTTATTGAACCAACCTGACTGCATTATGTTACACTAATGAAAGTCCTTTTTAAGGGTCAGACAAAAAATTATTGAAAATATTCCGTTTTTACAGTTCAGGCATTTAGGAACGAATGGATTTCACCGTCTTATCAGGAGGGACACCGTCCTCCTCTGCTCTTTACGCATCTTTTTTAGGTTATAAACCTCATTTAATTGTCATTTCTTTATTCAATGAGCCATGACTTACGAACAGTCAAGCTCCCTGGGAGTACTACAGGTGATTAGGTTAATCGCTTTTGCTGACGGAGGAGTCATAATTACTGCACTGCTCCTGCAAAGAAGGTGAGGAATTCAATGATCTTGAATCCTAAACAACCTTGAATAACTAGTGAAATTGTGAGCAAAAGGCACTTGTGTTTCATGACACGGATTAAATGGTTTCGCTCAGTAATGTGTCATCAGGTACTGTACGTTTCTTTTAGCTATCATGTTTTCTCAGATGTCTCTCCTATAAAATTAGACACAAATGAGTAAATAGTTGCCAAATACAGCAAGTAAAGAGTAAAGAGCTGCAAAATTAATGTGGACAGCAGTTCAGATCATCGGGTCGTGGAGTAATTTAATGAGAAATGCCTGAGTTCATCTTGATCACATCTAACTTTTGATCACAGACGTCATTTATAATAATATCTGAGAAGAAGCAAATATCTTCATTTCCTCAGCACTAAATCTCACTGCTGACTTAAAACGTTTTAGATACTAATGAGACATCATTTGTGATTTTTCTTCTCTACAGGCTGAACTACAGTGCTCAAATTTTGTACAAAAAATTAACGATAATAACCCTGGCACAAATAGTATGTACACGCACACACTCATTACCGCACAACATACAATTTCTATGAATTTCAGTCAGTCGGTCATGTAGCGTGACTAACCAGAGCTCTGTGTGTTTGTGCTGCTGCAGTGACGCATCACAGATGGTGCGGATCAGGGTCAACAGAGACGACCTTAGCCTCCGCTCGGCCTGCTGGGAACTCTGGGCCGCAGCTGAGCTCCAAGACCTCCAATACACACAGATCAGACTCTGAAGAATCAACCTCAGAAGACATGAACAGCTTTACTGCCGCTTAGGCACGAGATAGAAGACATGTGTGACCTTCCGATTGGCATTTGCGGACGGATGGATGGATGGATTGATTTTAACTTTGAGGTCAATTTTATCCCTTAAAACTCATCTTTGATCACCAAAATGTCATATTTAAAAGTATTACCTTGGAAAAAAAATTATTCATGCGTTAAAATAGCTTGAATATAACTACATCCTTGCCTTATTTAGTATACACGGTTCTATGAATATGCAAATGAGCCCCGCCTCCACTCACTCACAGCAGCTCAGAGATCCACGCGTTGATCTGATTGGTTACAAGTTGTGACGTCAGAAAAACCAGCGACTTCAAAGTGTGTTTTTGAGACTGTCTTTGGTTCACTGAAGTTTTAAGGAGAAAATACTTTAGCAATGGTGTCGACTTATGAATTTACTCATGGATTGTCTTAAAGCATATTAAAAACACCACATAGACATATAAACAACATTAAAAGCTTGATTTTCACCCTTTAAAAAAAATGAGAATAGAGATAGATTTGACAGATTAGATTAAGTGAAATGTATAATTAATTTTTATATGGATGTATTATACACATGTATATTAAATGAAAGAATGGTACTTTATATTTTATTTATTTACATTTATGCATTGGCAACTTACATTGCATTTCAAGGTACACATTTACATTCTTATCAGGTCTTGCTTTCCCTGGGAATCGAACCCATGACCGTTGCATTGCAAGCGTCAACACTCTACTGTTTGAGCTACAGAAAACTATTATTAATAATTCATATTATGGCATTAAACCATAAACTCCTCTAATATGCACGACTTGAGTTCTGTCTGTGTTTGATGACATTGCAGAGTGTTGTGAATGAACACATTTTGTCAAATGAAGTGACTTCAACAGGAATCCCGTGCTCAGGGAATATAGGGAGCAGTGAACACTTCCTAGGGACCCTGTCAATCAGAATGAAACTCTCTTCTAATGAGCTAATGATCTGAATAGGTGTTTTAGATAAGAGAGACATAGGCTGCATCCGAAATCACATATTTCACTGCTATATAGTAGGCGAAAAACAGCATATGACAAAAGAAGTAACTCCAGATAAAAGTGTAAGCAAAAAGTATCCGGATGACCTACTACTTCAGCGAGATTCTGAAGTGTGCATACAATGAACACTTTACTATCCCATGAGGCCACGGGAGAGACTAATTTAATCACTAAAAACGACATATGACGATTAACTGTGATGCAAGACATCATGCCTAGTGTCTGCCCACTGACTGACCTTGTTGAAAGAACAGCAAGTCACTTCTGCTGGAGAACCATCTTGGCGCAAAGACTGGCGTGCTGGTATGGCAGGAGGCCGCTTTCTCTCAATGCCAAACGTTTAAGAAAACACCCATGATTGGTTGACCAGAATCGTACCTATATGGCCCACCAAGGTCAGTTTATCAGCAGCAGCAGCGCAAGAACAGCTTATCATAAAGCAGTTTATTGCAAATGTCAGCAGCACATACAGAAATTCATCCACCTAGAAAAGTAGTCCAACCTTGAAATTCAGCCAGATCTTTTGCATCCTATTTGAAGCTTGAAAGCTTTCGTCTCCATTCATTCTAAATGCATACAGGACAAAACCAGAAAAAGGAACAAATGTCTATTTCTGTAACCACTGATGTTGTGCGAGAAATCTCAGGGTGTGCGTTCAGGATTTAACATCACTTAGAAACGGCTGTAGCAGTTTTGCTTGAGCGTGAAGAGCTGTTTCCAAGCCTGGCATTGAGGAGTGACACTGAGCACCGTATGCTCAAGGTGTTAAAGCCAATAGATGCGACACCATCTCTGCAACTAGTGTCTTCATGGGGTTTCCACGTTTGTTGAGACTAAAATTATGACTACATATAACAAAAAATGTCATCTCTATGGGCACGATAACAAAATATATTCTAAGAACGTTTTGATAACATTCCCATTAAGTGAAAAAAAAAAAAGAAAAAAAAAAGTTTCTAAATGTTCTCTGAACATTCAGAAGGTCCAGGGTTTTTTTAAGTTTTTTTTTTTTTTTTTTTTTTTTTTTGGTTATTGCACACTTTAGAGAAAACATTAAGCATTCAATTTTAAATAAAAAACGACAACGACAACTAAAAGCATTCTAATTGAACGTTACATTTTATAATTTTCCAAACATTATGGGAATGCTACTCTTAACTGGGCCTCTTGGGTCAGAACTAGCCCAAAAAATATTATGTTTTGAATTTTTTGCTTCATCGGAATGGGATGACACTTGGTGACACTTGGACACATTAGCTATGTGAATACACAAAAAAAAAAAAAAAAATCATGGAGATGATTCGGATATGTTAATCTGATTTAATGAATTTATTGAAAAATATTTTAATGGAAAAAAATAGCTTATAAAATTGTATAAATATTACATAGTTTCATGAAATCCCCTCAAAATTCTAAATTACAATCAAAAAATATTATTGAACAAAAATATATTACATTGAAAGTGACATTTCAAGGCTTCAGTCACTTTTTACTGCAAAGCTAGCAAGTGTGACCAAAAATGAAAAGGGGTCAGAGGCATCTTGAAGTTGTAAACATAAAGTTAGAAGAACATCCAACTACAACATTTCAGAAAAACGCTCCATGAGCGATGTATTTTTTGAGACATTATTATAGGCCAGAACACAACTATTCATTTTACTGGATGTACATTTGTTGTGAACCTTGCAAGTTCAGAGAATATTCCCTGTTAAACTGCACAAAAGCTTTAGTCAGCATATGCTCTCACTATTATCTGCCTCTTCTGCTTATACATGATGTAGCAATGTGTAAACCCTATAAAACCGCTATCTCTGAACTTACACTGCAACCCTGACCTCACTTCAACCTGCTCCAACGGGGACCGGTCCTAAGCCTCAGCCCGAGGGACGTCCCACCCTCAGTTATCCTCAGTTATCCTGAGTGCTGTGCGGAAAGGTTTTACCCTCCTCCTCTGAACCCTCAGTGGACCGATACTCTGCAGTTTATCAATGACTTGATTGATCGCTGAGGCTGATTCTTCCACTTTGACTTCTGAGCACATCCGTTTTAATCCCAGCACAGACCACTCAGAGACTGTAGTTGTGAAAAGACGAAGAAAAATGAGAAGAATGAGGGGAGAAAAGAGTGGGGAGAGAGTGTGACTCGAGATAAGCAGATCTGCAGACGAATGAGGCTGGAGAGGCCTTCATACCTCCTGATCTCTGTATATATAGTCACAAATCTTGAATATATTTTCAAATTATGAATCGGAATGACATTTAAATTAATAAATAAAATAGTGTGTGTGTGTGTGTGTGTGTGTGTGTGTGTGTGTGTGTGTGTGTGTGTGTGTGTGTGTATACAGTGTCATTTATTTCAGTCTCTAAGACATCAAGTACACTTCAAATAAGATCTTCAATTACTTAATGGAGCAAACCATGTTCCTCCATGAGCCATTAGTAAGATCAAATATATCTGAGCAAACTGAGATTAATTAAAGCACTTCTCCGATAAATCTGGTTTATATTTATAATACATATTAAGTCAGAGTGTCCATAATATTCATTATATATTTAGGTTTGCAGATGGTATCTGTATCACGACTACAGGAATTGCTGGATCACTGCAGTTATTAATCTCCAACCAGCCAATAAGACGGAGACGAGGTCAACATGGTTAAATAATGCAATTATCTGTGGAGTATTGCCGGTGGTGGCTAAGGCACCATCATGATTTTTAACCTCTAACCCCAAGTGTTACATAACTCATCACACATATTTGAGCCCCATATAAGTAATAAAACAATGATGCTATAGCCTTAACAAAATGGGCTCTCTACATGCTCTCCACAATGCAAACTACACTCTTAAAAGTAAAGCAACGCAATAGGAGAACGATTTTTGGTTTCCTAATGAACCTTTCAGTAAACAGTCTTAAAAGAACATTTTAAAGGGGTGGTTCCCTTTTCACAAGGTGTAAAATGAGTCTCTGATGATGTGTGTATGTGCAGTTTAGCTGAAAATACCCCACAGATATGTTTATATAGCATGTTAAAATTGTCACTTTTCGAGGGTGAGCAAAAACGTGTGTCCCTTTAAATGCAAATGAGCTGCTGCTCTCAGCACAGGGGGCGGAGCTACACCAGCTTGTGTCCTTTTACCTCACACACACATGCACTGAAAATTTCAATGTTTATGTTCAAACTGGAGTCAGACAATAATGGAAAGACTTAAGAAGAAGTGACAACATGTAGAAGCAACAGGACATTTCGGAATGGTTAGTTGATGAATTTATAGCTTATGTGTAAGTTATCTTCTAGTCATTGATTAGCATATTCTGTCATGATAATCTATAAATTATGTTCAGGGGGCGGGGTTTATTTAAATTTTAGGGTTGGTGATGTCACTAACCCGGGAGGAATGTGGTGTAGTCTCTACCAGCCGTTTGTTGTAGACCTTAAAAAGCGATTTCTTTAAAAGCAAATATCTCCCTTTACTTTGAACTTTGAGCGTTGTAACTTTGCAGATGTTGTTTATGCTCAAACAGCAACATTACACACTAACTAAAGTTAGAAAAGTGAAATCATAATCAACCACTCCTTTAATACTATAAAGAACCCTTTTCCACTTCAAAGAACATTTTGCAGAATGGAAAGGTTCCATGCATGTTAAAGACGAACTATTATGCCCTTCTACAAATTATGTTTTTGCTCTATTAGAACAGGCTTTATTCTGCGTATGAATTATTTAAATGAGGAATATTGTGACGTGTTCGTTCCAGGAAGAACACTTAGGACTACAATGGAGGCGTTTCAGGAGTTCAGAAACAGTGACACTGATATAGAGAATAACTCCTGCTGGAAGGACTTTGCTAACCTTTTTCATGCAACTTTCCTTTTAAAAGCATACTCAACTCATATAGAAAATGCACATTTAAACTAATGAACAAATACTGAAGTTGTTAAGATGGTCTGACACAATCTGTGCCTGATTTGGCATTATGTCCATAACAAAGGCCAATAAACCTCTGAAGCAGTGTGCAAAAGTAAAGTTAAATGACTAATAAAACCTCCAAAAGAACAGAGCACCTAATCTGTAAAAGTGCCTTTATTCCAGTGAAGCAGGAGCCGCGGGGCGAGCTGATTGGTTCATAACTATATGTGAGTGATGAATGCAGGGCCCCGATCGATTCAACTCTGTGGGATATTTAACTTGCTTCACTATGTGATTTCACTTTCCTATTCTCCTCCTGAAAAATGAGATTTAAAATTAACGCATAACAATCTAAATGAGAAATGTACTTGCGTACACATTTTCACAAAGGCACTCATATAATTACTCTTTAAATATGCACAATCCACAACAGTTCCAGTTCATAAATGTCCAGAGCATCTATTAATAGTTCATCTGTTGATATCTGTTTAAAAGTTTGGGGTCGCCCAAAGGTGCACTGAGGCTGCATTTATTGGATTAATAATACAGTAATATTGTGAAATATTATTGCAATTTAAAATAACTGTTTTCTATGTTAATATATTTTAAAATGTAATTTATTCATATGCATTTTCAGCATCATTTCTCCAGTCTTCAGTGTCACATGATCCTTCAGAAATCATGCAGATTTGCTGCCTTGATGAATAGAAAATTCAAAAGAACAGCATTTTTTTTATTCATTAATCATGTGACAACGTCTGCTGTCGTGTCAACACAACAGGCATGCATCGTGATGCTCTCGTGAATGTGCATTAGAGATTAATATTTTGTAAATATTATTGTGTTTATTTGCACAAAAACAAAGAACTCGTGCCGCTTCATAAAACTGAGGTCAAACCAATGTAGTCACATGGATTACTTTAAAGATGTCTTTACTACCTTTCTGTGGCTTGAAAGTGGTAGTTGCATAGACTGTCAATGGAGGGACAGAAAACTCAATTTCATCAAAAAGATCTTTATTTGTGTTCTGAGTCTTGCGGGTTTGGAATAGGGATGTTAACCGATGACCGTTTGACCGATGGTTGACCGTATCAACGTTAACCGATCAAAGTTGTCGGTAGTCTGTAAAAAAAAAAAAAAAGTGATCTCTAAATTAGGCTATTATAGACAGTGGATTAAACGCTACTACAGTTAGCCATCTCATTCCAAGATCTTTTTGTGTGAAGTGAACAAATCCCTCACACTCAATTTTTCATAACTCGCCCGTTTGTACTTAATAAACCAATAAAAACATTTGGCGCGAGGTCACAGCGTTTGGGTTCGCGCGCTCACAAGGTTTGCGAAAAGTAAAGGCTACAGGCTAAAACACTCGAGGATAGAGCCAAGGCAGACGACAGGATGAAGCGTGCAAAGAAAAGTAGTGTGTTGGGACCATTTCACCAAAAAGAATGACACAGATGTAAGTTGCAACTTGTGTGATACAGTGCTTAAATACAGTAGCACATCATCTATGATGTGTCACCTGAAAACGCAACACCCGCTAGCCTCTTCGCCAAAGCCAACCTACCGTGTCATCTATGCTAGCTGGTAGGAAATGTGTGTGTGTGTGTGTGTGAGCGGGAGGCAGAGCGGCAGAGAGATGCGACAGAGTTGTGAAATTGCAGGTGCGGTTCGAAATGGCTGTTATTTCAAATAGCGTAGCATATTTAAACTAATCGGTTAACCGGTTTCAACCGGCTAATGAGGCTCGGTGGTCGGTCAAGAACATTTTTTGTTTTCGCCATCCCTAGTTTGGAACGACATGAGTAATTAATGAATGAATTTTAATTTGTGGGTGAACTATCCCTTTAAGAGGGAAACAGGTTGTTAATGCTGGTATATAAAAGATGAAACAATGTATGACTCGTTGACCCTGTTTGAGTATTTGCCAATTAATCCAGCATAAGCTCAGATATTAGGACCATCTGTGTCCAATTCAAACCAATATAAAAAGTTCAGCTTATGAAAATGTGTTTTGGCACGCCATATGCCTGTTCATTTTCATCTACTCTCCTACTTAAATTCATGCTGACTGAAATGCCTAAAAGCACATAATATATTCATACCGTAGCAAAGATGTTATGTGAGGGATAAAGTGTTTGGCGCACACTTAAAGTCAACATAAAAAATTAACTGTTTACTTTCTTAATACACGCTCCTAAAATTATTGTGAATTATGTAATTCAAAATATGCAATAGGCAACTCTAAAATGTTATTGTTCAGCCCTTCTCCTCCAACCACCTCTCAAGTAAAGACACTTTTTTCCCACCCACAGTTTTTCTCATTGAATATCATAGCACAAATCACAGTGAGTTTGTCATTGTTTTAAATATAAATCATAACTCAAACTCATGCTTTGGCAGCGAAAATAAAGTTCAAATGACAAATGTTTTTGTACAAATGAAAAGTGCTAATCTGAACCATTGCAATATATTCACTCAGACACACACACACATTAAATGCAGATTTTACTCAAACCAGCCCCCCCCCTCTTTCTCCGTGCCGCTGGGCTCTTCTGCAGACGTCCCACTAATATTTCATAATGTTCTCGCGGAACAAAAAGTCTCTGAGAGCCGCATAGGGCTGGGAAACACGGAGCAACGTCCTAAAGTGTTAGATGATGAAAAGCATCCAACACGTGGAAACATTCATCATAATGTTGAGCTTAATGATTCCTCTAAAGCTTCTAACAATGAGAAACAGCATAAAAGAGCAGAGAGAACTACGTCAGAAACTGGCCATGGGATCGTCCTGACAAAACCATCTCTTGGGGGAAACTTACACTATTTAGTTCCTGGGTTAGACTCAAGACTATTGGCTGAATCCCAGTTATCATGATATGGAAGTACAGAAATGAAAGCACTCTGCTGGCTATGGTGAAGTATGTAGGCCTGCTTTTAAATGGACAGTATGGAATTTTTCGCCACTAGGGGTCACTAACCTCTTTACAATAACAAAGGCGTAGTTTGATGACGCAACATTTGCTAAGAATTATGGATCTTGTCGTCAACGTCAAGCCGGCCGATCTAATAATGTTTATGGATGACTGAATACATCGATGCTTTTATCATGACTGTTATATAAAGCAGTTCGGGATTGCTAAGAGACAGCTATCAGCTCCACACGCGACGCGAGTCCCGCGGATATAAAAGGAATATGGACATTTCATTCTACCGAACTACACGCAGAATTACTACTCACAGGTCAGTTTATTAGACAAATTAAAGTTGTGAGGTAATGCAGCGCTGTTTCACCTGGTCTAACATTACACTAGCACACTAAACTGCATTTGAATGTGTTGAAATGTATGTGTTAGTTTGTCTGTATGAGACTAGCAGTGAGCTAGATCAACATTAGAATAACATACAGATCATATTCTGACATTTTATCATTGTTGAACTATATAACATTGATTAGTTTTATGTAAATGTGCTCACCTGTTTAATAAAGTACATGTAGGAGCAGTCGAAGTCTTGGACGTGGAGCTCTCGTTTATATACTGTCTATGGGAGCTCTCGGCATCTCGAAAACACCGCGCTGATATTGATTCTCGTTTTAGTTCTCCTTTTTTATCCAAAGTCTGCTTGCCATGGTCCATAATGTTTGAACGAAACAACAACAACAGCGTGCAAATAGACATTGCGAACTACACATTTGTCCACGTCTGTCGCTTTGGTTACTATCAGACGGCTCTGGTTGCTATAGCAGCACGAGCGGAAACCAGGGACAACGCGGATATGACACCATTGACGGCGACAAAACGGAAATAAAGAAACGGGACGTGTCTTCGAATTAAATTACAAATTTCTCCTGGTTTGAAAGTTGTTGGAAACAGTCGGGATAATGTAAGTACACAAAAAAAAAAATATATATAAAATAGATATAGTGATTTTTGCTATTTTTAAAGCAAAAAAGTTACATATTGTGCCTTTAAGTGAAGTGAGCATGTATGCTATCACATACTACAACATCATGAAACATCTTGATATCACAGCAGGGAAATGCCAAAAAAAAGGTCATACAAAGCTCAAGTTGGTAACATTAGCCTAAAGATGATGCATGAATGCATACTTCAAAAAATACACTAGTGAATAACACTAGTCTCACTATATATCACAAAGTAATTCCACATGCAAATATATAAATACATAAAACACATATCATATTTAATAGTAAATAATAATTACTTAAGTTAAATACATAAACATAGTTTAAAAAAATACATTAAAGGGGTGATGAACTGAGAAATCAAATTTTCCTTGAGCTTTTGACATATAAGAGGTCATCATACTATAAGAATATCCTGTAAGTTTCAGAACTGAAAACGTCCTTGTTCGTCCAATAAAAGCTTTTATTGACACCAGGCACAGGGTACGACAAAGTGGGGATCTATGACGTCAAAGGGTAGCCTATCAAACCCCGCCTCCGCAGAAGAAGATCAACGCCTACTTCAACACTGCCTGTTTAGCCCCGCCCACCGATTCGTGCATTATATGAAACTCATTATAATATGAAAAACTCTAATCCAATCATAGCAGTGAGCGTTTACTTCCAAGTCTTCAGTGCGGCACGCCCATAAAAACCGAGCGTTTCAGAAGCTAGGCTCAAAACCAGGGTAGAAAATAGCCTATTACTTATTCATTTTGATGTTTTTGAATGTAAAAACCAAGCAAATGTCATAAGTTGACCTCAGACAACAATATATATATTTTTTTTAAAGCCAGTTCATGACCCCTTTATTGACAGACGGATGAATGGATGGATAGACAGACAGACAGACCATTACTACCAATATGTGGGCAAAAAAAATAGGAAGTGAGCACTCATGGCAGCAAGCAGATTGCATACATCCAGGATGTCGTACAGCATTGCCATTTCCATCTGCCATTAAGAGGGAATACAGACCAAGTAATGCCTAGGCCCGTTTCACACTGTTCTGGTACTCTAATGTTTCTCCACACTGTTCATCTCAGATGTGTAGGCAAGAATAAAGGCGTGACAACGGATCACTGTTGTCAGCGTAGGATGCGATGCATCTGATGATAATTACACCTTGTCACCGTTGCCATAAATGTCACAGCTGCCCGAGTGTCTTTTGTTTGCTGAGATCTCCTCGTGAAGCCGATACTGCGCACTGCATACGGTTATCAGAGACATACTGTATGAGCCAGTGTGCACTGATCAAGGGTAATATGACCATCATCTCATTCATTACAGTCAACAGTTATTGTGCATTTTTAACTCAATATTGTGTAATGAGTCAAGAATAGAATTGGATATATTATAATAATACCTGCCGTATTCCTCTCGTGTGAGTGGACATGATTTAAAATATTTTAAAACTTTTTAATGAGGAAAAATGAGTTCAGAGAAACAGTGCATACGAGGAGAAGGAAAGACTCTTGTCAGGTTGTTGATGTGCTGGTTTGGTTGGTGTGTTTCAGGTTTTTGGTGAGTAATAGTGTAGTGGAGAAGGTGGGAAGTGTGAGAGGAGTGAGTCATGAGTTCATCTGGCTGAGGTAAGACGCTCTCAAACCCTTGAGAAGAAAAACACTCGTATATTAGAGTGCTGGAACATGATGCCAACAGCAGCTATACAGAAAGGGAAAATGATTGTATGTTTGTTTTGCTTTTCATGTGGATATATGCGTCATCTTAATGAACATGCAAGACCACAGATGCACAATCAACCCTTTAGCACTGTGCTGTTAAAACAAATAGGATGGGTGTCCTGATAATTATATGATCAATAAGTTATGACAATGTGTTTTTACATTGCTTTAACTCGTCAAAATAAGTTATACAAGATTCAACTCATTTTTCAACTCAGTTTAATGTCATTTAAGTTGAAATGACTTAAACTTCCAAGTTGATTGTACTTAAAAATTTAAGGCAGCAACTTTTTTTTTTGCAGTGCAAACGTCAGGGAGTAAAATCATAAACTGGAGAGCTGTGTTATAGTAGAAATGGAAGTGTAATTCACATTTAAAGTGCAAAGATGCTGAACAAAGGCCACAATATGTTGCATCACATTTAAAAAAAGAAAATAAAGAAAGAAGGAAGGAAATGAATACACTATCAGATTGTGGTCAGATTTTTTTTTATATATATATTTTTGTAAGTCTCTTCTGTTCACCAAGGCTGCATATATTTTTTTACTATTTAAAATAAGTTTTCTAATGCAATATATTTTAAAATGTAATTTATTCCTGTGATCAAAGCTGAATTTTCAGCATCATTACTCCAGTCTTCAGTGTCACATTATCCTTCAGAAATCATTCTAATATGATGATTTGGTGCTCAAGAAACATTTCTGATTATTATCAAAGTTGTGCTGCTTCATATTTTTGTTTCAGGATTCGTTGACGAATAGAACGTTCATATGAACAGTATTTACGTGACAATGAAAAGGTTTGGAACATTACAAACGTCTTAATGTCACGTTTGCATCCTCTCTGAATAAAAATTATTAACTTAAATCAAACCGTACTGATTTGTGACTATTTGTGAGGTCCTGGTTTCAGAGGTTCGCAGTGTTATTGATCAGTGGCGCATCCGAAGAAAAAGACTTTCCTTGTTTCATTGTGGAGAACCTCTGTTACCATGGTGACAGAAGATCACTATAATTTATGAATTGATTGTTTTAGCACGGATGCCACTTGAAAAGCCGGACAAACAAAACCGAATTAATGAAGGAATAATGGCAAAAACGGGACAGATTTGATCAAATCTGAGCAGTTGGTCGCAGCAAAGTTGGACAGAAATGTAGGCTTTGTATGAAACCAGCTCTGATTCCTCAATAACAACACTAAATCAATAACTCAGGCAACAAAACAGCTTCTGCTGATCTCTAAATCAAGCGCATAGAGCGTACAACGAATGCCGTATAGCACGCACTTCACACCAACTAGATTGCAAATTATTCCAGAGTATTAACTAAATATATCCTAATTGTTGAAGTAAACAACAGAGGTTTCCTTACGTTCCTCAAATGACATGCACAATTATGAATAATGACAGAAATTTAAACATGCTCTGTGATCTGAGGCGGCCCCTGGAACATACTCATTACAGCCATATTAAATGAATATTAAAACCATAATCTGTGTGCCTCGTGTACGTCTAAGAAAAGTGTGTGCTCCTCATGCTAATGCGGCTGTGCTTCTTGGTCAAAATGCCTGCGTTGGCGAGGTTTATCACAGTGGATGTTAACAGCCGGGGCTAAAATTGGATTTGTGTCAAAGTATCGGATTTGTGCTGTGTAAATGCTGCCTAATGGACCTTCTACTCTCGATTAGGTCATTAATATTAATCAAACAAAAAATATTGACATGAAACACACTTTTTTGAATCTTAGTCAAATTCCAAAAGCACTGAATCAATACTATATTAAATAATAAATCAGTGAATGTTATGGCAATTATATTCGTTTTAACGTTTGATTACTTTTTTCATTTTTGAATTTTAACATGCTATTCACCAGAAAACAAGCTTTTCATTGGTGTCATTGTTTGTTTGTTTTTTCTTCTATCATAGTCTTAAATAAAATAAACAGTAATAATTACTAGAAAATTATTTGCTGCAATATTTTAACTTATAGATATCACTATACTTCCCCTGTTGATTAATCATCATACATTATGACAATTGTTTTGTATTACAAGTTTTCTTGTTTAAATATGCAAATGAGGCATTATCTGATTAAATATGCACAAATTTTGCATACATTTCCAGAACAGAACTTTAAACACTGGATAAAGCCATGCTCAAATTATTTGTTGACGTTAGTGTATTAGTAGATGTTAGTGTATGTGTATCTGTAAAGTTTTTACTAAGGGGATCTTGAATATCTCAGAAAATACTATTGTCAACAACTAGATGATACCAAAAATCACTATATTTTTAGAAATGAAATGTTATATTAATCAGCCGAAGGATACATGATGAACAAATCCTTCTGATAAAAACCTACAAAATATAGATGAGAAGTAAAGCTGCTGAAGAGAAGATTTCTGACTGAAAAATACTTTGTTATAATTAAAATCTACAGATGCAAATAGATAAAGTGCAATAGAATAAACACGTAAATGTGTATTTTGGATGTTTACTATAGTCTGAAAGATAAGTTTTGTGTCAGTGTCTTGACTCAAAGTCAATAAATCAAAATGAAAATTTTTTTTTTGAATATTACAGTATTTATTGATTTATCAGTACACATCATTATATATATTTTTTTTAAATTCATGTGCGTCAATCTTTAATCAAAGTAACTTCTTCCTCTTGCAGCATCTCTTCTCTTCTCTGATGACGAGGGCGGAGCAACCTGTCACTCACGTGAGATCCACCAATAGCAAACCACAACCATCCAATCAATTCCCTATGAACAAAATCAAGCCCCGCCCACATTTGTTATTGTTCTAGAAGTTGTTTCACGTCACAATAGACAAGAAAAGTATGTCGCATCTTTCATTCATGGTGACTTTAAGAGAACATGACACATTTAGAAATAAAATTGTTAATGTTTAAAGCTGCAGTCCGTAGTTTTTTCCTCTTTGTCGCCACCTCTGTTCGAAATCTGCAATTGCAGTTATTCGCGGAATTATCAACTTTACGTGGGTTGTGCCTCGACACGGCACAGCGCGGACGAATCCAGTGTTTTGAGGAGAATGTGCGGCTGTCAGTCGTCGCCGGTGTGGATACTGTCATTCGCAATCACAGGTTATACTTTTTGGAAGTATGACCAACATAAGAATTTTCCTTGTTTTCGCATGGGCCGGTTGCAGTGTCTTTATTTCTGTAGCCACTCCGAAGTCTTTTGCATTTTACAGCGGGTGAATCTCCAGTTGGTGATTGTCGTTTAAACCTTTTTGGATCCACCATCAAATTGATAAGTTTAATTATATCAAGTGCTGTGAGAAAAGGCTATAAATCTACACCTCGAACATCCTCACACTCATAGCCGACTAGCCGAGACTCTTCTTTACGTGTACGGATGTGACGTAATGACGCAAAGACATGAAATTCTTTGCCGCAGAAATCTACCAGTACCACTGGAACTAAAAACATTATCACAAGCTTACCATTTTGAATCGAGCTAAGGCAAGCAGATAGTTTTGAACAATGGCTGGTTATGTACTTGCTCAAAAAATTCTTTTGGATAACTTTTAACCCAAAAAAGTTACAGAATGCAGCTTTAAATTAATGATCAACTTTTAAAGTAAACCGGTGTGCTAAAGCATTAAATTCCACTAGTATTGACAGTCACTGATCCCACACAATCTCAAAAAAACCATCAATATGAGCACAAACAAACTGCCCAGAATCTCTCCACATCAGCTCTTTAAACAGAAGCTAGCTAAGATAATTTCAGCCGTGCGCGGGCCAGATTGACAGGAGCATTGTGTGGGGTATCGAGATCCCGTCAAGGGCATTAGAAGGAACAACACTGACCCCGTGGAGGAGACCTGCACTCTCAGCATCTCTCTCTGCTGAAACTAGGCTGTTATCAGCAGCATGTAAGTCATAGCGAGACACAACGTTAGCACTTACATGCTGACACCGAGTGCTAGTGCTGTCGAGACATGGCCATCCATACAAAACAGGCCAGGACACATCGGAGGAAGAACGACACAACTGGTCCATTTTGTTACTAATGAAGACCATTCAGAGCTTTAATTCAGAGGTTTATTATTGGCACACAGTCAGACGCATGCATTCTGCATTGAGCTCATGTGAATTATGGCGCAGCGATCCGTTCTGCAAACGACCCCGAAAATTTGCATAACCTGTTATTTCTGTGCTTTGTGGTTCGATTTTTCCCTCCGTCCAGAACTAATCTGTCAGAGGCATAATAAAGTGGTTCGTATTATTTGCATGGACCTTGTGGTTCTTGCAAAACTCTATTATTAACGCATGAGGCAAACCTTTACAGTTTTTTAACAGCAAAAGACTTATCAGTGCACAATATGCATATTACATTAATTCATATCAAATGACTACTGAAAGCCAAAGGGACACCAACATTCAAAAGTTTGAGGTCAGTACGATTTTTATTTATTTTTTTATCAGCATTGATGCGTTCAATTAATCAAAAGTGACTGTAAAGTTATTTATAATGTTACACAAGATTTCAAATAAAAGCAGTTTTTTATTGTTGATTGTTTGTTTTACTTTCTATTCATCAAAGAATGAAAAAAAGTAAATTTTTTGTACATTTGGAGTGCTGTCAATACAGAGAACAACGACAAAAATCGGTGTTGCCTACATTGAGTTATTCTATTTTTAAAATTTGCACCCTGTTGACTTAAATGGGGCAAGTACTAAACCTGCTTTTAGCCTCTTAACATCCTTGATGTGTCATTACAAGTGCACAGCCATGTGAGTGATTCCTTCAGAGTGAACACGAGTGAATCTGACTGCAGTAGATGTGAAAGATATGTATAAAAATGATGTTATTTAAGCCAGCGCAAATACCTGTGTTTACATCCTGTTTTTCGGTTGAAGTCCAAAGTAGTCGATTGCCGAGTTCACGCGCGTGATCATAGGTAACTAAACCTATGCGCGTGAACTCGGCAATCGACTACTTTGGACTTCAACCGAAAAACAGGATGTAAACAGGTATTTGCGCTGGATATCTTTCACATCTACTGCAGTCAGATTCACTCGTGTTCACTCTGAAGGAATCACTCACATGACCTGTGCACTTGTAATGACACATCAAGGATGTTAAGAGGCTAAAAGCAGGTTTAGTACTTGCCCCATTGAAGTCAACAGGGCGCAAATTTTAAAAATAGAATAACTCAATGTAGGCAACACCGATTTTTTGTCGTTGTTCTCTGTATTGACAGCACTCCAAATGTACAAAAAAATGAGCTCAATGTTAAAATTGACCGAAGTTCTCCTTTAAGCAGCACAACTATTTTCAACATTTGAGCAGCAAATCATCATATTAGAATAATTTCTGACGGATCACGTGACACTGAAGACTGGAGTAATGATGCTGAAAATTCAGCTTTAATCACAGGATTTAAATGACTTTTTATAATATATTACAATAGAAAACAGCTATTTTAAACTGTAATTATATTTTACAATATTAAATTTTTTACTGTATTTTTGATCAAATAAATGCATTTTTTAAATACCCCAAACTTGTGATTAATACAAACATAAGAGTTTTGAGAGAAAAAAAAGGAAATAAATTGGACGTGGGGGGGGGGGGGCTTTAACCTGCTGAAAAGCAATCTTAAACTGGTATAAAATCTTAGTTGGTCTGTTTTACCAGTTTTAGAGTGGAATTGGACACTTGTCAGGCTGTGAGGCCGGCTAATTCAGCAATCATGCCAGCAAATCACATTAGGCTTAGCTTTAAGCTGTTTTTCTTTTTTCTCTCAGCAGCAGTAACTCCAGTAATTTTGAAATATTAATGTACTGAAATGGCTCCTATCAGATTAAACATTTCATCATATACTTTAAAGTGTATAATATTTCAATATTACTTCAAAGGATGACACACCACACAGTATCTTGAGATGAGAATATCCACTGGCGCTCTGAGAGAGAAACATAGAGTTTGTGATTTTGTTAGCAGCATGTAAACAGCATGAAAGTGAAGCAATTCACAGCGAAGCCTTAAGGGAACGTGATTAGGTTTTAATGAAATCTCAAGGTTGCGTATATTTTTTTCTTCAAGATTTGAAACACCATTTAGCAATGAATACGAATCCATTACCTAGATTTACAATTAAAAAAAAAACTTAATCAAAGTGCTAGTTTGTCAAGCGGATCAGAGAGACGCATAATTCTTAACATCAAGTCTCAGAATTCACTCTAAATTAACAACAAAAATAAAACCAAGAATGATCAGAAACTCTGTCACCTCGAGACCTGTGAACGACGCCAGTGTTTTCTTGATGCGGTGCCACATAAGGAAGCAACACTTGCAGTGATAAATGACACTCCAAAACA
This sequence comes from Scardinius erythrophthalmus, assembly GCF_964197995.2. Lineage (NCBI taxonomy): Eukaryota > Metazoa > Chordata > Actinopteri > Cypriniformes > Leuciscidae > Scardinius > Scardinius erythrophthalmus. The sequence continues at coordinate 3,524,879 of NC_138223.1, read as the reverse complement.
AGGTTTTATTTGGTTTTCCTGTATTAAGTTAAAGATGACCTATTATGCCCTTTTGCAAAGTCTTGATTTAGTTTTTGAGCTCTACTAGAGCAGGTTTTCATGCTTAAATGTTAAAAAAAAAACATTATTTTCTCCATATTCTGCATTGTTGCAGCTCCTCTCTTCCCAGTCTGTCAGTAACGCTCTGTTTACTTCCTGTCTCTATGAAGCCCCTCCTTCTGAAAAGCACAATGTGCTTTGATTGGTCGGCTGGATCAGTGTGTTGTGATTGGTCGAGCGCTTCCAGTGTGTTTGGGAAATGCCCCGCCTTTACCACAACCACAAGTTTCAATTTAACTCAACCAGGCCACGCCCATTTATTTTGCATACGCCTTGGGCGGGAATTATTTAAACGAGGAATATTGTGACTGATCTGCAAAGCTGATATTTGCCTACAATTGAAGGTTTATACTGAGCTGGCCATTAATGCACCAAAGTTGTTAGTGTCAGTTCACCTCAGACAGGTCGAGCAACACTACTGTCATGAATTGATTTTACTGTACATTACAGGAGTCCTGCGGTGACTCAAACAATCCTGTTCACCTGCATACAACTGTGACATGGACATAAATTAGAAGTTTTGTCTTCTTAAAATGTCATAAAACTCAATTTTTTACATGAAAGAGGACCAAATTGTCTATATGTTTTGGATAGGCATTGATGTCAAGCTCATTTGTCAAGCTTCACGCATGGTTTTTCATCTATTCTAGTGGGTCCCTGCTGTCCATTTTAGCCTCGCAGGGCTTTTCATGCCAATGACAGCAAGGGGAAAAAACAATACAAAATGCATGCAACTATCCATATAACTGTGCATAGTTAGGTGCATAAAATAGGCTTAGGAATAACTTCTACACCAAACCATTAATAGTTTCATTTTAACTCATATTACAATTATTACAATTAGGTTTATCATTAATCGAGTAGAGATATTTCCAAAAAAAAAAAAAAAAAAAAAAAATTTTGTCTTATATTGTCTTATACAAATCTTATATGTGTATGTTTGCTACACCTACAGAAATGAACTCAAGATACACGTGGTTTGCTTTGCTTTCCTGCATTAATAATAATTAAATGTTATCTTAATCATGAATAATTTTAATATGTTTGTATATTAAACGATTCAATTAGTTTCATGGGTTTATCAAAGCCAGATCTCTTCAAGATGCTGAAGTGCATGTAACCCTCTTTTGGGAATCACCACTCTAACCAACCAGCATGAACTCAGAACATCCTGAAAAACCATGAATGAAACCGTCACAATGTAAAAAGCAGCAGACAGTGGCTGGCGTCTGAAACAGAGCTGGAGTTGCTAATACTGTTGCAGTATTTGTGTGACCTTGGAGCTGTGTTGTCGCATAGCAGGTGAGCTGATATTCGAGCACTAACAGACTGTCACATTTACATGACACACTGACAGCGTAATAACCTGACCTGATCTATGAATCCTCTTCTACTGATTAACATCTGAACACTTCCCCAAGATATCATTCTCTCACTCATTCTCTTTCTCTTTCTCTTTCTCTCTCTCTCTCACTCATTCTCTCATTCTCTCTCTCTCTCTCACTCATTCTCTCATTCTCTCTCTCTCTCTCACTCATTCTCTCACTCATTCTCTCACTCATTCTCTCTCTCTCTCTCTCTCTCTCTCTCTCACTCTCTCTCTCTCTCTCTCTCTCTCTCTCTCTCTCTCTCTCTCTCTCTCTCTCTCTCTCTCTCTCTCTCTCTCTCTCATTCTCTCATTCTCTCTCTCTCTCTCACTCATTCTCTCTCTCTCTCACTCATTCTCTCACTCATTCTCTCACTCATTCTCTCTCTCATTCTCTCTCTCTCTCTCTCTCTCTCTCTCTCTCTCTCTCTCTCACTCATTCTCTCATTCTCTCTCTCTCTCACTCATTCTCTCTCTCATTCTCTCTCTCTCTCACTCATTCTCTCTCTCATTCTCTCTCTCTCTCTCTCATTCTCTCTCTCTCTCTCTCATTCTCTCTCTCTCTCTCTCATTCTCTCTCTCTCTCTCACTCATTCTCTCATTCTCTCTCTCACTCTTCTCATTCTCTCATTCTCTCTCTCACTCATTCTCTCATCTCTCTCTCACTCAT
>NC_138223.1:3455606-3522544 GCF_964197995.2 Scardinius erythrophthalmus | reverse complement strand
GTACTGGTGAAATGGGTAAAGGACTTTGCATTTATAAATTGAATTGTATAGTTAAGTAAATGTAATTGTATAACAGACTAAATAACGAAAAAAAATCCAAACGCTGTTAAATCAAATCCACTTGGCAAAATTTCTCTACACTATGGTAATGCATGTTTATATAGATATATTTATGCTGCTCGTCCGCCAGCCCTTCCACCCCTGACTGATCAAAACCTTTACGATGAAGATAAAACCTGCAAAACTCCAAAATCAGCATAAAGGGTTTTGACAAAATAATTGGTTGTGACAATAGCTTGTGACAGGTGATCAAACCTCAGGCTGCGAGAGAAGACAATGTGGAGGCCTGAGAAATACAGATTAGTAGAGATGGTACTTTTGTTGAATATAAAGGCTTTAGAAGTCCTGAATGAGTTTATTGAAAGTCATGTGTTTTGTCCGAATGGGATCCAACCTTTAATTTCACCTTTGTACGCCTGCTAAGCCATGATGGCCTCCGTAATGAAACAAGGACCTCTATTGTGAGCCGCTCACACTCATGCTGTCACACGTCTGTTTGTGTTTCTGAGCCTGCGCTCACCTGGACTAGAAGAGGTTTAAGGTTAAAGTTTGTTTTCTTTTTCAATCTTCTAGGAAACAGGTTTAAGCCTTTTCCAAGCCCAGGATCCCCTTATAAAGCTATTTGAAATTCTTTAACACTGTATAATCTCCCAAACAAAAATAAATGTATTGTAAAATATCTAAATGTCCTTAAAAGGTACTTGAGAAGCAAATCTGAATTAAGACCTCAGATTGTTTAAGAGAGTATAGAGTAGCTATCTTGAATCTATTGTTCATAACTGTTTTTTTTTTCTTAGCCCATTGGCATTTTTTTCTGCTTTAAGTGTAAATCAGTGAAATAAATAACTATAATAATAAAGTTAAGTTTAAAAACAAGCGGTATAGTCCAAATTTTCTGAAGAGTCTCGATCGCTTTATATGATGAACAGATTGAATTTAGACTTTTATTCACATATAAACGTTGATTCATCGAACATAAACAGAAGCTCAACCAAACTTGATGCGCGAGAACAAACTTTTGCAGAAGCTGCGTAACATGAGAATGAACCTCATTGGTTCTTGCGGAAGCTCAAACGTGCTGCGTAACACGAGAATGAATATCATTGGTTCTTGCGGAAGCTCAAACGTGCTGCGTAACACGAGAATGAATATCATTGGTTCTTGCAGAAGCTCAAACGTGCTGCGTAACACGAGAATGAATATCATTGGTTCTTGCAGAAGCTCAAACGTGCTGCGTAACACGAGAATGAATATCATTGGTTCTTGCAGAAGCTCAAACGTGCTGCGTAACACGAGAATGAACCTCATTGGTTCTTGCGGAAGCTCAAACGTGCTGCGTAACACGAGAATGAATATCATTGGTTCTTGCGGAAGCTCAAACGTGCTGCGTAACACGAGAATGAATATCATTGGTTCTTGCAGAAGCTCAAACGTGCTGCGTAACACGAGAATGAATATCATTGGTTCTTGCAGAAGCTCAAACGTGCTGCGTAACACGAGAATGAATATCATTGGTTCTTGCGGAAGCTCAAACGTGCTGCGTAACACGAGAATGAACCTCATTGGTTCTTGTGGAAGCTCAAACGTGCTGCGTAACACGAGAATGAACCTCATTGGTTCTTTCAGAAGCTCAAACGTGCTGCGTAACACGAGAATGAATATCATTGGTTCTTGCAGAAGCTCAAACGTGCTGCGTAACACGAGAATGAATATCATTGGTTCTTGCGGAAGCTCAAACGTGCTGCGTAACACGAGAATGAACCTCATTGGTTCTTGTGGAAGCTCAAACGTGCTGCGTAACACGAGAATGAATATCATTGGTTCTTGCAGAAGCTCAAACGTGCTGCGTAACACGAGAATGAATATCATTGGTTCTTGCGGAAGCTCAAACGTGCTGCGTAACACGAGAATGAACCTCATTGGTTCTTGTGGAAGCTCAAACGTGCTGCGTAACATGAGAATGAACCTCATTGGTTCTTGTTTGGTTGGTTGAACAAAAGTCTTACGGGTTTTAAATAACCTGAGGGTGCGTAAATGATAATATGATATGATATGAAATAACTTGAAATAACTTGAAACTAACTTATATAGGTAACCTGGTTACCTTAATTAATTAAAAAAGAGATTAGTTTAATCAATAGAATATGAATATGATAAGTGATGTCTGAACTCCAGACGTCAGACAGATCTCGTGTCATATGGACAGAGCCGAGCCGGCAGGATCGCCAGAATGATGTCGCCCTCATGATATTTCACACAAAATCTACTCTGATGGCCTCCTGCAGGTATTTCAGTAAATATTTCATCAGCTCGCTGTTGGAGAGTAATCTGGAACCACAGGTGTTTTGCAAGTGAAAAGTTTTCAGATCTTTGCGAAGTTAAAATCGATAGTCCTTGAGTGCTAATGCATTTCTTGGCTCGTGAGGGCAACGGTTCATCATACTGTTTAACTACTGCAAGTAATAGACTGATGCAAAATTTGGAGTAGGAATTACTTGAAAAAAGCTTGCTAATTTTTTTCACTCAGAAAATGCTAGTAAATTTACAACGTTTGCCAAGTAAAACCTAAACATATTTATCAGTAGCTTTAATTAGAAATCTTTAAGTTAAATTTACTTGGAATATGTAATTAAGTAAACTTTACTTAACCTAGTTAAGTGAAATTAACAAAGATAATAAGTCATTTAACTTGGCTAGTAAAAGGACGATTAACATCAATTCAGTTGAAATTTCCTTTGCATTACATTTCACTCAAACAATAATATTGAATTATACCAATCATTTATAGTATGTGCTTTACTTAGATTATCTAAGTAATTTATACTACATCATGTCAGATGTTAAGTCTCATGTAAATGCAAATACAGTACCTCAATACTTGGTAGACAATACACAATGACGGTAACATTTGATGGATCATTTTTGTGTTTGAATGTGTCATTTTGAGCAGAAAATTTACTTGAAATGTCACAAAATGGCAAATTACTAATCCTGAAAACAAAAACAATGATAAAACAGTGAAAATACAGCTGGAAAACAGTGAAAAATGAACCTCATTAATTATTCAAGGTCCAGTGCATGATGGGAACCCCAGTATCAGAAAAGTTGAGTAATTTTTACTTAATTTTATTGAGTAGATATGTACGCTTTCATTTCTACTCGCTTGAATTAAGTACTGATATGGAATTTACTTAGTTTTTTTAATTATTGCCTGGACTAACTTTTTCATGTAAATTACATTGGTTATTTTCAGTAGTATTTACTTAACCAAAAAATCATTTTTTACAGTGCATGAGCAATCAACAAATTGCCACAAGTTTTATTTTTGGAAAACACATGAAAAATATTTTGAACTGGGGCAAAATTGTAGTTATGACTCATGCGCTATATTCAGAGTCTTGAAAGCTTTAAAATCACTGTTATTTACTGAAAATATTGCCCTATACAGGAGTCTCATCAATTTAAATGTGCTGTCAGTAATGATACATGCAAAAACCAATGACATCAAAGTTATCACATGGCTTCAGAACATTTGGAAAATCTGTCAGAGAAAAAAATTGTTTTTGGAACTACATGCGGGCGAGTAAATAATGATCTTGATTTTTTTTCTAAATCTCATCTCAATTTATTAGGTTAAAACATAAATAAAATATAAGATGAGTATTAAATGTGTCTGCACACCAGATTTCTGAATGCTTTTGATGAAAGAGCCAAAAGAGCCTTTTTTATCCTAAAGAAAACATTTTCCAAATATCATAACCCTTTCATCCACTTTTCTACAGACAAATCCAGAGATATTACTGTTATCTTATACCCACTCAAGAGATAATTACAACATGTCTTGGAGATCTGTCCATTTAAGTGCTCACAGAAACCTGGTAAAACTCTGTCATTTAGGGATTCATTTGCTCTGGAGATTCTTCTCAACTCAACAGCGGTTACTAAGCAGGACAGAAACCTATAAACCGGTTAATTATATATGAGTACATTTCATCCTCTTTTTTTTGCTGTAGACACTTTAAGGTTGAGCAAAATAAAGACCCAAGCGAAAATCTCTTAAAGAGTAACGCTTAAATAAATGAATGCACATTAAATGATGCATTAGAGGTTTGATATCTACCGTTTATATAAAAAAAAAAAAAAGCAATAATTTAATCGAGAGGTTTTAAATATGTATTATGAGTGTCAGGGAGTAGAACTTTCTCATTTTGATCCATAATAGATAAATGATCTCTGTCAAGTTTTGATGATGTTCACTGAGGTCATAAAATTGGTTCATAAGGCTTGCATTGAAACCTTAAACTCTTTAATATTACAAAGTGATTCTCACAAAGATAATCACCATGTCCATACATATTCAAGTCCATTCACACACACACACACACACACACACACACACACACACACACACACACACACACACACACACACACACACACGCCACATGCATTTCTTCATAAGATCAGCCTACATGTAATATAATAAATATATCCATATACCAGTTATCATCAGCATTAAAGACTTTTAAAATCATTTTAGCTCAACTCACTTTCAGACAGCAGCGAGTGTTTGTGATCCGATGTGGGTTCTGATCATCGTATAAGGCAAACATATTTATGCGATGCAAAAGACTAACCATTACCATAGTAAACATGGTAGCACGACCGCTTTAAGAAATCAGACAAATCATATAGGCTATCACAGTCGTGTATTTATTTTATCTGTCGGTACATCTCGTCTGATATCCAGATTTAGCTCAGAATATGTAAAAATTCTGTTTCTCTGACTGAAAATATAATTGTATTAGGACTTTCACTGGAGAGAGTGCTAAAGCTCCTCAGGTCGTATTTTTGGTGGAAACTTTTTAAAAATGATCATTCTTTCTGAATGTAATAATAAACAGAAACAGATGTGACTGAATATGTACGTGTGTCCAAGCTCCTTCTTTTGTGAAATAACAGTAAATACCTTCTGTGACTAATGTGCAATCTTGACACAAATGAATTCACTGGAATTGATGTTTTACCCCAGTTTTACAATAATAAGTGATACATTGATCATCAATGTATCACTTATTATTGTAAAACGGTGGTAAAACATCGATACTTGGGTTATAAATCTTTAAGTAAACAACAAAAATGCCAACAAACAGCCACTTTTATCATGTTCGCTAGTTTCCAGAGATTTCTGGTTAGTTTTCTGATAAAACTTCCATTTGTTGGTGAAATGATGGGTTTGTGTGACGTTGTTCCAGAGAGGAGTGTTACGGGTGGGTTTTAGTGATTGCAGTGTGATTTTGGGCTCGGTCTGTCAGCCGGCCCGGCCCATTGAAAGCTCTGGCTCACACCGGCCCGACAGTGGAAATGCGGCCATTGCAAACACTGCTATTAATTACAAGTCCTGTGAAAAGGTTACACACATAAGCAAAGGTCTAAGAGATTACAACATCCTCAGCAGAACAAGCATTATCTTGTTCCCCGGATAGTAAAACTACAGACAGAAGAGAAGGAACTAGCCCTGAAACGGGACACCACCGTCAGATGAACTGAGTGGTTTTTCATTCTTCCTAGCTCAGTTTTTGCAGTACGTCGCCGTTCGTAAGTGGTTTTGGTGCAGACGATTTAATAAATCCATCTGTTGGTCACGATTCTCAGAGTGCCTTTTAAATTATTCATACAACTTTGCATACATGTTTGCTCAGGCCTTCATTTAGTTACTGGGTTCATTCCTGTTCTGCAGAACCTTTTGAGGACTTGTGTCGTAATTTAAGGAAGCTGCTTTAAAATAATATACCAGACTTCAGAAAAATATGATCTGAGAAAACTCAGACACTTCAGCTTTAATCAATTTACACAATGGCATGAAAATGATCAAGATTCCTAACAGGATGTCCATAAAGAGCTACAGTAATTGGTGACAGCTTTTGCTTACATGAAAAGTTTAATTTCATAAATGTTGATAATGTCAAAATTATTTTGTGATGTGATCAAACAGGGTGAATGTCATCAAATCTATTGCTAATACTCAATAGCGTTTGTGCTGTTGAATTCCCTCCAAATTGATGTCACTTCCTGGAGGATGATTAAATATTTAAAGGGATATTCCATCAAACTAACAAAAGTGAAAGTGATATTATTGATTATATATCTATATATAAAACCATGAATTATAAACATGAAGAAAAATGTACATGTTTGTTTTTAATTATTATTATTTTAGGAGAAGTTAAATTAAGTAATTAAACACAGGTACAACTGTGAATTGAAATGCGTCCCCCTTTTAAAAACATTTAATTGAATTCTAAATTAATAATTAATCAATTTGATTAAATCAGTTCATGCTGATAAATATTGCTTCATAAATATTTTTACTTTGAGTTAATTATTAAGTATTTTATTATTAATTACATTAAAGTTAAATGCAACATTGAACAAAGAATGAAAGCAAAAAGACAAATTCTGTATTTTCTCAGAAAATTCCTACATTTTTGACATAGTTCAAACAAAGGTCAGTTGCTCTTACTGTTTAAATATATATTTATATTTCTCAAAGGTTAGCAGTAACCTAATAAAAAATGAAATCTATCTGTGAATCTATCTGTGAATCGTTGAAAGATTGTGCTCAAATGTAAAACTACAAAGAATGAAAACATCAAATGCAAACGCTGACTCTGAAGCAAAACGTTCCCGTCCTGAGATGACCTAAAAATATATATTGTGGATGTCACTAGAATTCATCTTGACTCCGTTATTATTGACCTGAGCCTGCAGGACCTGTGGCTTTAATTGAGCCGGGACAGATTGAGATAATTTGACATTTAGCAGCAGACACTTTTATATAGAGTCAATTTTAGAAGTGGTCCCTATGGAGAGACGTGAGGTTAAGCGTCTGACCCAGAGCACAGCAGTAATAAAGCCAGATTATGATCTCAGGATCTCTCGGGCGTTCGGCTCAATCCTGCTTCTCTCTTGAGATCAAACCTCCGACCTTTGGGAGAGCAGCTCAGATCACGGGGGATGAGCTCACCGACGGGTTAACACCGGTCAGAGGTCTGTAAAACACACAAACAACCTCACATACTCTTTCTAACATACAATTATTTGGCTCTGATGATGCAAATGTACTGCAGTTCAATGCAAGCACTTTCATTAGCATTAGCATTAGCCGCAGCTGCGTTGAGACAGCTTTTAAAACGTTGTTTTTTTTTTTAGCTTTAAACTGATCAAAGTCAGCCGATGTTAAACTAATGCATAAAATATAATGCATAACATTCTTTTGCATGCTCCAGACGCACATTGTCATTGTGTTTCTCTGCCTCTGAATAAACAGCATCTCTTTCAAACAATCTGCAATGTGCATGTACATGTTCAGTGGTAAATCCAAAGGGACAAATCCTTCAATAACACAGTGAAACTGGTGATGATGACATAAATGTATTATGATTTAAAAGTGCAACGTGAAAAGAGTAACACAGGTTCATTGGAAAAACCTGCTTTTTTGCAAAAACTCGTATAAACACAATTCACTTCAGTATCCAGTTAAAATGAACACTAGCGACTGACTGTAAAACACCAACCACTTTTATAGCTAAATTATGATTACATGGGCAGATTAAGCCAAGTCAAGTGTCATGGATTTTTTCCCTAAACCTAACTACCTGGGTCTCGTCTACTGGCGACGTCCCCACTCGGGTAGATTATTCCCTAAACTAACTATCTGTACCTGGGTCTCGTCTCCTGGCGACGTCCCCACCTGATATCTGAGTCTCGTCTCCTGGCGACGCCCTCACTTGGATATCTTACCTAGTCTAACTTGTTCCTCTAACCAATTAGTTTTCTAAACTAGCTTCCTACCTAAACTAGCTTCCTGCGCAGGAATAAATCGACAAACAGACCTGCAATTGTCCTTTAAATGCTTTAATCACGGCCAGGAGATCTTCCCGAGCAGTTCTCAGGGAATCTCTCCCAAGAAGCAAGGCCGGAGGATCTCAGACAAATTCCATTGAGAATCCCACCGAAAAACACATATATAACAGTTTTTATAGAATCAGGGTATGGCATAAATGTCAGGCTGCATTACATAATTTCCCCACTATTTGATTGGTTCTTCATATGCAAACCCCTCTGTTACTAGGTAAAGCAAACTTTTATCTTGTGATTACTTATCACAAGGTTTTAACGATGACTTAATTTGTTCTAACAGACTTGTCTAGTTTTACTTCCCATAACTATGTTATTTTTACCCGTAGACACATACTCAAAATCACAAGTTTTTCCCCAAAGAGTTTTGACACATTAAAAGCATATGAATGTTATTCCTGCAAGAAAAACAAATGTTAGTTGATTAATTAAAGTTGATTAATTAAAATTCATTCACACAAGTCACCTTCATTTATCGCTTTTAGCCATATAGATTGTTTCAAAGCAGCTTTACAGTGATAATAGGAAATTAAAGTCACAGAGATTGTTTTGGCTTTACAGCAGATCTAGAATACAGTTATTGTCCAGCTAAAGTTAGTTTTGATTGATTCACTTCCTTTGCAAAGATCATTAGTTATTAACTTAGGGGCCGCTAACACGACACCGTTCTAACAGAAAACTTTTAATGCGCTCCGGCCGCTCATTCGCACAACAACAGTGTTTGGAGGCTCGAGAACGCAAACCTTGAAATAGTTTCCAAGATGCAAGCGGTGAACATTTTTGAAAAACGTTATCATCTCCGTGTAGGCTTCAAAAACGTGAATCTGTGAAAACGCTGACGGTGTGCACATGTATATTACCTGTAGTGCATATGCAGACGTGTAGTCTTGCATGTAGATTATCGATTAACAAAGACATTCTTGCAGTTCTTTGCAAAATACTACGTTATGACTAGCCTGGATGCCAGCCGAACTTAGCCCCGCCCACAACGTTTGAGGTCAGGAAGTTCGGTCTGGGCTTGATCCGTTGTGGAGCTATTATGCCTGAACCAGAGCGGTTCGGACCAATCAGATTGTCAGGGCGGGCTTTATACGATGATGGACAGATGATAAACAGTAACGTAATCATCCACGTCACCAACGAGCGCTTGGGTTGAATTCGTTTACAACAAAGATGACTGCCGCTGGAGAATTGAGATTTCACGAATTCACGCTTACAAATAAGTCAGATAGAATAAATGCATATTTGGCGAGCTGTGTGAGGAGAGGCTCCGGGCTCGGTATTCGGCTCGAACCCAAAGTACTCCCCCCGTATTCCAGGCTGTGGAAGAACAAGCCGAGAGTGAGTGGAGGGATGCTGGAAACTGTCAAGGAATGTTCGGTGAGTTGACAGAGTGAATAAATATACGCTTCCTCTCATGCTGATAGGGTAGACATGGTAATCGTTTGATGACAAGTTGATTGGATTGATTATTTGAACGTGCTCCTCCCGAACTTTGTTTCTGAAACATCATGTGTAGATTCCTCCATCGCGTCTGTTATAGAAGATATCGACAGCGCATTCATTTTAAAAGAGGAACAGAGAACCGCAATCAAGGCATTTGTCAATCGGAAAGATGAATGAAGAACATACGTCACTTACTCCGTTGCTCTGATTGGTTGTAGGTCTATCCAATTGAGTGCAGAGGCATTTTCTCTCCTGGTTCGGTTGAAGCACGCCCCATAATCACAGCCCAATGGAGCAGTATCAGACTCACATTCTGACTAGAAGCTGAGTATGACGACGTCAGGCTACATTATGACTTTAAAACACAAACAATAGTGCATGATTTGTAAACTCATCTGAAACTCAACGGGTCAACTGAAGATCTGAAATTTCCATCTCTTTTCTGATGTAGTAAACATTTAGGGTGCAGCATTGCACACAATCGTGTATAAGTCCCATCCTGTGAAACACAAATCACGATTAAAGAGCTCAAAGACTTGTAGATGCAAGCTTAAATGGTGTTGTTGCTTCAGCAAATAAATTATCTCACGTTTGCTTTTCTTAGCACTATATTTGATTTGATGAAGGTGGTATGTTATTTTCAAGTGCAAAAGAGCATTAACTTTTCAGTGCCATTTACCAGATAAAGATGCAATACATACAACAACCAACATAAGAAAATGTTGCCAGATTCAATTTCATGTCTTTGGATCAAACTGAACTTGCTGTAAGGCATTTCACTGCAATTCACTTTTAAAGTTTTGCAAAACATTCAAGAAGCAATGTAATATCGTTTTCCAGAAATGTTGCCACAAGCTTGTTTTACAATGAGCCTTGGCTGGGAAAGAGGGAGGAGGGTACAGTCAAATCAAACCAGGTGTGAATCCAGATGTGGTTATTTCATGCTACTCAAACTCTCACGTTAAACATGCAGAACTCGGTTTAAGATCATCGTCGTCAGAGGAAATAAGTGAGCAAAAAGTGCAAGGTTTCAAAAAGATTTCATCTCACTCCTTCCAGCGTATTCATCTTGAAGTGCAGTTCAGCGAGGACAATGTGTGATAAAGAATTCAGAAATCAAAGTGCAGTTTGGTGTTGCATACAAAGTGATTCATTGCTATCCATTCAGCGTCACAGCTAAGCAGCTACTACATGATTATGCTCACGTTATTAATGACTCCATCTCTGAGAAATTGCAGAATGATGTTAAATATGCAGCAAATGAACTGTGGCCAACAGGATAGTGCCGGACAATCATGCGCTCGGTCTCGAGAGATGGACAGGACTGTCGGATCGGGTGCCAAATGTGATAAGACGGTTGGAGAAAAGCTTCTCGGATAATTGCTCAGATTAGTCACTGGAGCTCATTCATAATGAATCTGTGTTGTTAATTATGTATGTTTGTGCTGTCTTCTTTGTGTGAACGAATGTTTTTATCTCATTGTGTGCATCGAGCTCTCCCTGTATGATGGATATGCAGAATTTCGGCATGCACGGTGTTTGCCGAAGCCCTCATGTTTCATGTTTTATGTATAAAACCTCCATGCGATGTAGACACAGAAATAAATAGTTAATCTGAGTTATTTCGTTGAATTTCCACGAGTGCGGCCACGGGTCACAATAACCAGATGGAAGTGTGTGGGTTTGATTCGCTCCAGAAGTGAAACAGGTCACACACGGGTCAACTGGCTGAGAACAATCGTATGTAATAATATTAATGATTATGTGGAATGCAGAGGTTATAAGCCGACAGCTTTTCTTTTTTTAAAAGTCACACATTGTTCTACATGACATTTAAATCCATATAAAAAAAAACACAGCAGTGTCTGTCTGAACTTTTGAAGAGTTTCTGGTAAAAAGTATTGAGTGCTGCAGTGAGATGTGGACTAGATATCATTCACTCGTCTCGTTCTGGCTAGTTTTGCTCAGAATGAGATATTAGTGTAAAACTGTGCAGTATTTACTGAACACTTATACTATTTTTCTTTTAATACCAAGCAGTGCGCATTAAACGTTTCCTATAGTACCTGCATGCAACATTACCTATTTAATTTTTAATACATTTTGACTTGATTACTAAACACATATATTGTGTACTATTTCTTATAAACGCACAACAGTTTGCAAAATGTGTTTTAAATTGAGTTTAAAATGGTAAGTGATGCAGTTGTCACATGACCTCACTACATGCATGTTTAATTTAGCAAGCGGTGTCCAATTAGTAGAACAGAAATGTTTTACACTTTTTGGTATGTAATTGCATGTAATATTTTGTAAAACACCTGGGCAGTTCCTGATCAAATGAGCCAAGAAGGAGATGCCAAAAAAAAAAAATCTTCATTCGTCACACCAGAAATGGAAGGTGAGGTTGAGTGCATCGCATTGGTTTAAAACTACACATTTATGCAAATATAGTAGATCATGTTGTTTTCTGATGCATACAGAAAATATGCATGATATAATATATATTTTATTATTTTAATTTATCTTATTAAAATAATCGGTATTATTTTATTGTTACTTATTAGTTTTATATTTCTTTTTCTTGTAATTACTTGGTTTTTTTTTTTGTGGTTGTTGTTTTTTGCATAATGCTTTGGCAATATTGTATGTAAACACAATCATGCCAATAAAATACTTGTAATTAAACTGAAGAAAGGAAAGGAAATACTACTCTTTGACTTTTGTACTTTACAATCTGAAGGCCAAATGTTGAAATCAAGTCAATAAGAAAGAAGATTTATATATCAGATCTCTTTAATATCTCTGTTTCTCCTCGACAGGAAGATCAGATGAAGACATGATGACGTTGAAGATGACGTTGTCTTGCTTTCTTGCAGACTGACAAGACTAGACTGGAATTTCAGAACACTGTCTCAAACAGTGCTGACAAATCAAAGTTCACACAAAGTCCACGCATTCCCTACGGTTGTTTGTTTCAGGATCAGAGATGCTCAAGTGCTCCCGCCGGCCCTTTCCTGTGACACATCGCAGAGAAAACATGGATTTGAATTCCCATGATATTCCAGCGACATCAATGAGATCACCAAGAGCCATCCACCAGATGGGTCTGCCAGCTGTGCCATTGATCATTTGTGGCCGTTGCGATTTCCTTCCATGTAACCAAAGCCTTTGAGTTATGCTTGTGTACGACCAGCATGTGTTGTCTCAGGACAATCGTCTGTGTTTCTGAAGTGTTTCAGGAGCTCTGCTAATAGGAGGTGTCGGTAGACACAAATATTGCCATAACACACTCGGATCTGCAGATGAAACGGATCCGACTTGAGATGCTCAGTTCCCACTTGCACCATGCCAGACAGAAGAACACCAGAGGAGTCCGTTCAAGGAAAGCCATCACATATTCCCAGCCGGTTTCATTCAGTTAGGTGTATGGCTGGAAGTCAGGCCTTCACAGCATAAACAAAACTGACCTTAGCATTGCTTTTTATCAGCGTCTAGCCAACATTTCTTGTCGACTGCAGCTTTAATCAGACCTAAGGGCCTTCCTCTGCGACTTAACAGTGGAAAAATATAAGAAAAAGATATCTGGTCCATGTTTCTTACTGAAAATAAAGCATGTACTGGACCTACTGCAGAAAATAGTAGACTAGCATTTTCATGCATTTCCCTCCACAACTCACAAACTGTAACAAATATGCTCATTAGCTATGAGAACCAATCTAATATACGCAAATTACATGTTTTATTTTATAAATGAAGCCTGACTGTAGCTTAAGTGGTCATGGGTTTGATAAGTGTGCATGCAATGTGTACATTGAATGCAATGTAAGTTGCTTTGGATAAAAGTGTCTGCCAAATGCATAAATGTAAAGTTTAAAGTTCTAGGCAACAAGTCCAATCAATCAATAAATGTTTCAAATTATGGAAAGTAAAGTAATACTGATTTTAATACAAGTCAGTGGAGTGAATTCACTAAACAGTTCACGATTCCACCCGCAATCCACTTTAATCTGACTCTAAATACGCTAAGATAGCACTGTGCTGTGAATACTGAAATTCACAGTCATTCTTTCCAGCACAATGTGACTTCATGCATCATATTTGAATATATAAGATCTGAGAGGACTGTCAGTGAGCAACTTCAATGTCTCATGCAAAGCTGTTAGACAGTCAATGGTCAAAAGTCACTGTATGCTTTCATTTTTTGGAACAGAGCAGTTTGCACCTAAAATGCCCTTGCATGTTGAAAGGAAAGGAAATTATTTTTGGCTGAACTATTCCTTTAAGGAGGTCCTTTCATGCATATTCAGTGTTAAATGTGTTGCCTGTCGGGATCTGTTAGAGACTTGGATATTTCAACCAATGCCCTTTAAGAAAGTCTTGTTGTGACTGCTGTGATCCTCGCTGTGGACTAAAATAGGAGTGAGAGGAGACCTTTCTCTGCTAATTTCTGCTCTCCTGTCAAATTATGACACCATGCTAACAATGCAAGGTTTTATCGCATTACAGCATGAGTTCAGCGCAGAAACCAAAGCTGCAAACTGCAAAAATCCAATCAGTATTGTCTTGTTTTTCAGTAAAAGCCTCTGAATAAGCTGAATTCACCTAAGAAGCAAAGGTGCATGAAATATAATATTATGTCGGTCTAATTTTGTTTCACACTCTGCTATAGCAAATGACACTTCACTAGGCAGCATTTCCATATGTTTAGTGCAGAAAACGCAATAATTCAAAAGTTGCAAAAACAAAATATGGTCTATGAAACACGGGCCACACACAGAGAAAATGGAGAAATTTCAGGCAAAGATGAAAGTAATGAGTATTTCTCATCATATTAAGACATAATAAATTACTCTGAGACATTCAATGAAAAGGCAGTGTTGTGCTCCTGTTGATGAGCCCAAGTCAAGCAGAAAATAACATGTCATTGGGGACTAAAAAACACTCAAGTTCATGTGCACACTTAATGACATCGACCCAGCCTGAATGCTAATCTCAGGTTAGTTATTTTCAACATCCGTGTTCATTAAAGGAGCGTCTTAAATGAATGTACTTTGGCCATTCTTTGGAAGTGCTTGTTGCAATTTGTGCAAGAAACTTTTTTAATGCACTAAACAAACTAAACCATGATGTCCAGAGGGGATATTTATTTTTATTGACCTTAAAAGTTTGATTAAACCATGAAAATATGAGGAATATACTTTATATTATATATTTTGTAATATATAGAGTAGTATATATATATATATATACACACAAACACACACATACAAAAATCTGACAAAATTATTTGATAAAAAAAGGCAAGCTACAGCTACAGTTTTTTTTTTTTTTTTTTTTACAATGCAAAAAAAGACATAGAAAAACAAAAAGGTTCACATAAAGCATATATTGACTACAACATAATCAGTAATCAGTCTCTTGTTTTTGCATGTGTTCATAATTTCTTTGCATAACACACAATTAGGCATGTTTCATTGCGTTATCACAAATATAATTGACTCCATGTACACCTATGCAATATGTTTACAAAATCTTTAACACATTCTTTCTAATATTTGAATAAAAGGTGAAGATGTTAATTTTCCTAGGCCAGACATCATAAATTTGTACATAACAAAATCTCTAAAAACCTGCGTTTGGAGACATTACATGACTCATTCACTGTTTGCTTAGTTCTCATATTGAAAACAACAAGAAGATCACACCACTTTGAACCTTTCAAACCTTTAAAATGAACTGTGCTGCATTTTGACAGGATTTTTAGCATTCTGCAACAGGAATGATATTTACGCTTCAAAAGCCCTATTCAGACAGGACTAGTGTAACATGGAGAGGAGGGGTACAGTAATAATTACCAGAGCTTCTCAGTGATTTTAGTCCCGTCTGAATGTGCATCTCAGTAATCATCACGGACAATGTCAGTAAAGATTACAGCGACTTTTACCTTCAGTAAAAAGGTCCGGAAAAATGACCTCAGATAATACTGATCCCGTGCAAATAGACCCACTGAATATGTACGTAAATATGTACATCATTTCCTGTTTAAAAGTAGTTTTCCGCGGTTTTTCAAGTATAACATTCAGTTGTGTTCTAGTCGCTGGGACGAGTCTGTGGCAAAACTCAAGTGTTTTCTACACACCATTCAGATCAGAAAGAGGATCGAAAGCACTTGTTTGAGGCATGAAACATCTTTTAGCGTTATGTAAGTGCCTATTACCAACACAATCCAATCTGAAGTTAATTAATACATCGTTTGACCGGACATAACTGTTTTATATATATAAATCAAGTGTAGTGTTAGTTCTGGCAGGTCACGTTAGTCAAGTTCGCATCAGCTGATCCACATCTACCTATAGGAATACGACACCTATCACCGTATACATATAAGCTCCTTCAGTGTTATTGGCAGCTATCGCGTTCTCAGGAGCTAATTACCCTCCTCCATCCCCAGCTCCTCCTCTCGCCCAGTCAGGATTTGACATTCTGATTACCCTTGAATCAGAACAATTATCGAATATGTTGTACTTTTAAAATTTTGAATTAAATATATTTGCAAATTTTCATGTTGGTTCTGTTCTGTTTACCCCAAGGGGGATTATTGCTGCTCTCCCTGCTCTTAATGCTAGGCTGCATGGATGCGCAGGGAGTTCTCACCCAGAACGGAACCATACCGCCAATCCAAACTGTATGCAAATTGTCAATCATATTTGACGGTAGTGGTCCTGACAGAAATATATGGGCCCTATTTTAACGATCTGAAACGCAAGTGTCAAGCGCAAAGCGCAAGTAACTTTGTGGGCGGGTCTTTGGCGCTGTTGCTATTTCCCGGCGGGATAAATTACTCTTGCGCCAGGCGCAAATCTAAAATGGGTTGGTCTGAAGTAGCTTCATTATTCATAGGTGTGGTTTGGGCGTAACGTGAAATAAACCAATCAGAGCGTCATCTCACATTGCCTTTAAGAGCAGGCGCGCTTGTTCTAAAGCGGATTCCTATTATAACGGCGGCTTTGCCAGGCGCGCACGAGGAGCGGTTCACAGCCGAGGAGAGCAACGCTCTCGTCATGGCCGTAAAAGAGAGACGTTACATTGAAATGGAGAAACCCACCCAAATAAACTTCGGTTAAACAGGCGCATGATAATTTGGGTAAATGTGTAAGCTAGATGTATGCTTTTATAATAAATTGTATCTGAATCTATCTATCTATCTATCTATCTATCTATCTATCTATCTATCTATCTATCTATCTATCTATCTATCTATCTATCTATCTATCTATATCGTAATAATGTATGATTTGCAAAAATGAAAACTGCTGCTTCTGTGTAGATGAGAGAATCAAAGTGTATGTGTGTTGTGCACACGATTATGGCCAAGCATGCGCCCTTAAAATAGCATATGAATAACATGTGCAACGCGCCACTGACTTTAAACTATTTTTTCCTGGTTAGTGGCGCAATTGTTTTCTAAACCTGCAAAATAGCATGAAGGAACGTTTGCGCCAGAACACGCCTCCTCTTTGCGCTGAACCACCCAGGGAGTGCAAGTGTATTTCCTAGTTTACCGGCGACGTGCATCTGTGGATGGAAAAGTCCGCTTTGCGCGGGTGCAAAATAGGAATGATACATGCGTCGGTGTACAAAGTCAATTGCGCTGGGTGCAAGATAGGGCCCTATATGTGTTTGCGCATATGATATCAGGAAGCAGCGTAATACACACATGGCGACAGGAGTGACGCCGATGCGCAAATCGAGTTACTCTCCCACTTCTACTAGTTTTACTGAGATATCTTATCCCATGCGAATTGGCCATTAATATTACATTACTTCAACTCCCCTTGTAAAGTTAATCCTGTCCGAATAGGGCTTAAGATTGTTTTTAGACCTCTAGGCTGTTTGCTTGGTTCCGAAACAGGGACTTAATTTGTTAAGATGTTGCTTTTTCTTCTTGGTCCGGTTCGCTTTAACAAGGGAATATTTCAAATCGTACCAAAATGTGTTTATGCAAATCACATATGAGTAAAACTGTCCTCTTATTGGTCAGAGTTTCCTCTGCGTCATCCATCAAGGTGGACTGACAAGTTATTGTAGCTTTATCTGTAGCTGCCGTGACACACAAACACTTCATTCCTGCTCTAACTTATAAATGATATATTTATTAATAATGCATTTAGAGCGGGAAACAATGCTTCATCTGGACAGCATTCTTGCAATGCACGGAGAAGAGCAAATACACAACATTTTAAGATGAAGAGGCGCTCTTTGGTTTTCACCTGCGATAACTAATGTGCTCACTTACAGAATCAGACACTGCTGCTTTTCATAACACATTTCCCATTATGAATTATGATCGTTGGTCTTTTGGGTTGGATTGCTTTCTCACCAAAATCGCCCCAGAGTTTGTTTTAAATCGGGTCGAGACCACACCC
The DNA here is from genome assembly GCF_964197995.2 of Scardinius erythrophthalmus. Classification (NCBI taxonomy): domain Eukaryota; kingdom Metazoa; phylum Chordata; class Actinopteri; order Cypriniformes; family Leuciscidae; genus Scardinius; species Scardinius erythrophthalmus. The sequence goes on along the minus strand of NC_138223.1, from coordinate 3,504,690 downwards.
AGCTAGCAAAAAGTCATCTATTAAACGTTGAATAGACATAAATTTTCAACGTCTAATTACGACTTTTCAATGTTGAAAACAGGTCGATCTTCAACGTCTTGATGGAATATGTAAAACTCTTTCGATTAATTTGAGATAATAATGAACACGGTTTGGTAGTTTGTTTTTCTCCGTTATGTTAGCATGTATAACAGGCTTATCCTGTCTTAGATGATCAGTTGAAAACACGTAGTCAAACAGTCCGGCCAAAACTACTTGGGTACACACCAAAAGATTTTTTACATCTTATAAGATTTTCAAAATGTGATAGACCACAAACATGAAGACCAAAAATCCTAGATTTAAGCGTTTTGCTCCTATAGTGTGTGGTGTGCCATGATGTGACAAAGACAGCACAGACACCACACACGAACAGATTTTCAACCAGAGTCTCGACTGTGAACACAGGAAATCTCGCGAGACTTCAGAATAAGCATGGTGGACGATATGCAGGAAGAAATTGCGATGATAGTGTTTGGAATGATTTTTACAGAAAATTCACGTGAAAAAAAAACCCCATTGTACTCACCATTATATATAACCTTTTATACAGAAATATATTCATTCTTCATTGTCTTTATTTTGTTCTTTATTGGATTTATTGTCTCTTTAGAAAAAGTTATTTAATCCCTCTATAAAGCCTCACTGAACCATTAACACTCAGCTTCCTGCAAGTGTGTAGAATGACCGTGTCTTCCATCATCTCGCTTTCTGATTGGATATTGTTTCGTTTCACATGATAATCTCCAGAGCGTGCACGAGTTTGTCCTCGGGAGTTCCCCCCACACATCAGGATTTAAACATGTTGAATATTTACGATTCGCGATCGGGGCAGCTCTGACGTTCTTCCAAGCAGGTTCGGACACTCTTAACACACCTCACATCAAGGGAAAATCTGATAAGATAATATGTTGAACCATCAAGATAATCGGGACACAGCTATAGGATTGTCGGAAGGGGGGAAATTGGCCCAAACTAAAGGAGAAAACGCACCAGGTTCTGAAACAAATGCTCCAAACGAGACAGGTGTGAATACGCCTTAAGTGCGTGCATGCAAATCAAACACACAGTCTGGGAGAAAAAAAATGGTCAGAATGAAATTGGCTGTAGAGCGGAGCGCTGAAATTACATCTGTTTACCACCAATCCACGAGTGAAGCTTTTCTGACTGGCATTTGACAGAAATTACAATTGACCATCCAAGAAGCAAGCACTCAGAAAATGAATAATTTTAAGAAATGAAGTCTGCCAATCTTTCAGAAGGAAACATCGTTTTTAGTTTATATTCACGGCTGAAAGAAAGAAACTAGCCTGGAGGAAAGAACATCAAAAATGTCTTAGACAGCAATGACATTGAAGTATCTTGCTTCTCGAATGTTTCTCCCAAGAAAAAGATCTCAACAATATCTCAGACTGTGCTCAGATTTGCCAAGATATCAAAGTGTGAGATCAAAAAGAACTCAAATATTTTTCATCAAATTCTTCCAAAATCATATGTCCTGAGCTGCTCCACAATAACTTTATATCTCTATACTCTAATTATTGTCTATTTTCACCTCTTCTGAGGATCTGAAATAAACCTGATACTAAAATTAAACTCCATTAAGTTCCCTAAGCTATGAAAGAGCAACATCCGAGTCATAAAGGTCTCTTCAGGGTGCACTGAAAACCTCACCAGTACAAAAGGACGCATCTAAAATTAGCATTATTACGAATAAAAATACAATATATCTATGAGAGAATTACAGTCCTCTCGGTTCTCACCAGTTCTTTGTAAGCAGACTACACTGTGTGTTTTCCGTGCTTTACAGCCTGTCCACACCACATAAAAGAACTGCACACTTCTCTTAATGGAGACATAAAGCTTTCCAAAAGGTGGCTCTATTTTAATGACCAGTATGCATCATCGCGACAGTGGCCGCGGGCTCACAGAAACCTCCCGGTCCAATGCATTGCCTCACCAGGATATGTATCGCAAATATCTGCTAGTGCATTGTGACCTTTAATTAATGTTCAGAGAAGATGTGAGCAAAACTTCTAAAAGTGCCTGACTGAGTCGACATGAAATCAAAACAAACTCGGTTTAATTTCCTTTTTTTTTTTTTTTACTGAATTTTATTTGTTTGTTTACTATTCCTACTTTCCTATCCTGTTCCTGCTCTTATTGTAAATGATTCATTAGTGCATAATATATATATATATATATAAAATGTAACTTGCTTCTCCTTTTCAACATATGTTATCTAGTCCTGTATTAACCACCTGTCATATGGACAATATAGTTTAAAATAATAAATAAACATTAAATAAATAAAAATATGCATTAAATAAACATTAAAATATTTTTAAAATAAATAAATATTTTATATGTGTGTATATCTATATATATATGTATGTGACCCTGGACCACAAAACCAGTCTGATCAGATTTATACATCATCTGAAAGCTGAATAAATAAGCTTTGCATTGATTTATGGTTTGTTAAAAAATTCAAAAGGGTGTAAAATCTAAACATTGAGAAAATCTCCTTTAAAGTTGTCCATTTATGGTCGCGAATGTGCTGCATTCACTCACAAAAATAAATGGTTTATATACGGTAGGAAATTTACAAAATATTTTAATGGAACATGATCTTTACTCAATGTCCTAATGCTTTTTGGCATAAAAGAAAAATCTATATTTTTTACCCATGCAATGTATTGTTGGCTATTGCCACAAATATACCCGTGCGACTTATGACTGGTTTTATTGTCCAGGGTCACATATATATATATATATATATATATATATATATATATATATATATATATATATATATATATATATATATATATATATATATATATATATATATATATATATATATATATATATAATCGCAAGAATCAAAGTTTTACATATATTGCAAAAAAAAAGGTTAAAATGATCATTTGAAAAAAGCTCATATAATATTTTTGACTCCCACATTTTTTGAGGGAAAAGCACCTTGCACAACTCATTCTGATGAAAAGATTAACTTCATTGTCTGTTTTGAAGCCCAGTTGTAGAAAGTGTCAGTGGATTTTGGAGACTGGAAGTGAAGCTGTTTAGTCCCTTGGCAAGGGAAGCATCGAGCGTCTGGGTCCAGGTCTTCCAAGGGATTCTTTAACATGCCTCCATATGGTTAACAGCCCTCATTCACACTGGCATTTCCCTGTACTGGTGAGCAATGCTGACGCCGTCATTTATTGGTGGCAAGAACCATGAGGCATATCGGCATAAAGAAAGAGTCGATTGTCCTCTGGAGTTGTCATTCAAGCTGTTTGTCAAAGTTTACAGTCCGTGCGGTTGAATGGGGGTTCAAGGGTAAAAGGGGTTTGCGGTTTAACCATTTATTTATCAAACATATTAGCAACCACAGAAAAACTGGGAAAGTTTTGATGGGAAAGTTTTGAATCACCATGAAACCCTGTAATACTATCACGATTCGTAAGCCACAATACAATATTATTGCGATTTTAAACATTTTGCAATATGCTGAGTACTGCAGTAAAATATATTGTGATTTATTATATTTTTTCTTCAACTTCAAATGTCCACATATGCTTTAATCTAATAAGATAACGTTCTCAGTGTGTTCATTTCACATCTTCATCCTGTGGTCGAAATCGATACTTGGTGTACGCCTGAAACTGCAAAGCAATCTGATATCCATGCAGAACACCCTAGCAACTACCCTAGCAATTACTAAAAACATCTTAGCAACTGCTGAAACAGAAAATAATGGGAACATTTGGCAACATTCAGTTTCTCAACCATACCTTTGCTAAGAGACCTTGGGCTTGTGGAAAGGCTTCTTCTATGATGCACAAGAAAGCAACGCTCACATTTTCTTCTGAAAACTCACACTTAAGTCAGTTAAAGGATTAGTTCGCTTTCAAAAACAATTTTGGTGATAATTTACTCACCCCGATGTCATCCAAGATATCCATGACTTTCTTTCTTCAGTCGAAAAGAAATTAAGTTTTTTTTAGGAAAACATTCCAGGATTTTTCTGCACAGAATGGACTTCAATTGCAACCAACTACTCCAATGTTCAAAGAAGGTTCAAATGTGTCTCAATGCAGCTTCAAAGTCTCGACACGATCCCAGTCAAGAAATAAGGGTCTTATCTCGCGAAACAATCGGTCATTTTCTAAAATAAAAAAAAAAAAAAAAAAAAAAATTTATATATATATATATATATATATATATATATATATATATATATATATATACTTTTTAACCACAAATGCTCGTCGTGTACCATCTCTGAGATGCGCATTGCGTCATCACGTTGGAAAGGTCACGCGTCACGTCATCTATCCAAGTTATTTGTCTGTGTACTCTGAATCAAAAAGGTAGGGAAGGGCGAAAAACTCCATCTCATCTTCTCCTCCAACTTCAAAATTGTCCGACATCTTTGTTTTAATTTATTATTATTATTATTACTTTTTTTTTTGTGACCTTTCCAACATGATGGCATAATACGTGGCGCATCTCAGAGATGGTGCAAGACGGGCATTTGTGGTTAAAAAGTATATACTGTATATATTTATTTATTTTTAGAAAATGACCGATCGTTTCGCGAGATAAGACCCTTACTGTATTTCTCGACTGGGATTGTGTCGAGACTTTGAAGCTGCATTGAGAAGGACATTTGAACCTTCTTTGAACATTGGTATAGTTGGTTGCCATTGAGGTCAATTATATGGAGAAAAAAATGGAATGTTTTCCTCAAAAACCTAAATTTCTTTTCGACTGAAGAAAGAAAGACATGGATATCTTGGATGACATCGGGGTGAGTAAATTATCAGCAATTTTTTTTTTTTAAGTGAACTAATCCTTTAAGAAAAACTGCTTGAGTTCAATACCATAGGCCTTTGTTAGAGAGTGTAAGCCGTTGTGCCTGTTCTCAATTATAGCGCAGAGAGAGATGGGCTTGTTTGTATTCAGAAATGCGAGTGATCTTGTAAAGACGAGACCTACAGCATGCAAATGACAGCTCAGCCACACACATGAGCAGAGTCAGTCTCAGGCCTTATGTTTGTTTATTTCTACACTGCCCGTTAATGATGTACGACTGCGGCATCTCATTATTTAAGATAATGGAGTCTGCTATTATTGCTTATGATTAAACTCTAGGCAGTCAGGAGACGTCGTAAAATCACATATAAAATTAGACCAACAACTTTCCATGCACAGAATCTGCTGCAGATGTATTGCAAATGCACTGATTTTTCAAGGATTATTGGAGCTAGAAAATACTACTTCAAAAATTCCATGTTTAATTCAATGTGTTGCTTTTTTTCTTTAAAAATTATTTGTGCAAGGGACTAGAGTCAAACTCGTTTCAAAGTAAATCCTACACCAATTTTTTTTTTTTTTTTTTTTTTTTTTCAATGAGATGTAGGCTGTTGCCTGAAAGCAACTATTTGGTAAATAAGAAGATATGAAAAATGCATTATAATAAATATTTTAATCAGTTTACTTTCACAATGTAGACTTGGTTTGCATACCAATTCACCCTTTTCAAACTCTCACATATGCGTTTGCAAATAGACTAACAATAACCAGATTTTGTGCACTATCTAGGAAACACCGACAAGAAGAAACTCGTAACTACCGATTTGTGTAAACGAATCTGACAGCAGATCAATGGCGGTGAAGGTGATTCATTCAGAGCGAATGGTTATTGACTGTGTGATTCCAGCTGGTGTGAAAACACTGGTCTAGGAAAGCCAAGACGTTGATTAGTCATAGAATTAGCTGAGGTTCAGCTTTCCCAAACTCATCCGTCTTTGCCAGCGTGGAAACCACACACACTGTACAACTCTCGAGGCTCAGATGGCACCAATGTGACACTCGGGCGCTGAAAAATTAGACAAAAGCATCATCTTCACTGGTGCAACAGGGAACACGTAAAGCACAGGAGTGAACAGGAGTTTATAGCTAATATTCATCTGCAACAGATCTGTACAGTCTGTGTACAAACTTTAAATGTGTTTTCTTTCTTTAAATGACTCTTAGTTTGATATTTTTTTTTCTAATGCAATGACATTTGCACATGTATGAGAGCGGCTAAACTGTCCAAATCTTTTTTTTTGTAATTTTTTGTGTGTAATGTTGCTGTTTAAAAAAGGTCTGCAAAGTTGCAAAGCACAAACTCCCTGAAACGCCTCCATTGTAGTCTTGAGTTTCTTCCAGGAACGAACACGTCACAATGTTCCTCATTTAAATAATTCCTGGTTGAGTTAGTTAGTAGTGTGTTGAAACTGGTGGTTATGGTAAGGGGCGGGACATTTCCCAAACACGCTCGAAACGCTCGACCAAGCACTACACACTGATCCAGCCGACCAATCAGAGCACAGTGTGCTTTACAGAAGGAGGGGCTTCATAGAGACAGGAAGTAAACAGAGCGTTACTGACAGACTGGGAAGAGAGGAGCCGCAACAATGACATTCACACATGAATGAATGAAGTCCTTTTTGAGGATATTGTATTATATGAGCAAAAGTGAGTCATAGAAGTCTAATCTTAATAATGAAAACTAACAATAACCAATGAAAAACAATGAAAGTGTAAGTGAAAATCCATGTGGGACTGTGTGCTAATATCTTCGAGGATTTTCGAGACTTCTGTCATCAAGTAGCCATGGGAATTTGCAGATGGCTGAGCACATGGGAAGCATGTCCCCACGGCAGGCCACGGTAATGAACACCGCTGAGAGTCCTCGAAACTAACTTCTGCACTGGTGCATTCTGGGAGATGTGCCCTCTTGCTCCTTTATGTGACTAAGAATTACTTTTCAATAAGAATGAATAGATTGTGATGGTGGTGTTTATGCCACATTTTCTGTGCAATGTTTTTGGATGTTCAAATACTTTCTCAGAGACCAACATGTCAACTGACTCTCGAGTGAATCAGGGCGAAACTCCAGATATAACAGGGTACGAAAACTACTGGACCACTCTTACGGTTTCTCCAATAGCTAAAAATGGTAAGAGGCTGTTCTGTTCAAAACATTGGCTAGAGAATTGTAAGCATGTGTTCTTACTTCAAATACAGTATCTGTGCCATACATGTACTGTACAAACACAGTCCATTATGCTGCTTGATATTGCCAACGGATATTTTTGTTATCATATTCATTTAGTAACGTAATCATAAATGGTTTGTAAATGGCTGGTTAGTTTATTGCACTTTGTTATTTTTCTAATTAATTACCTATAGTGACTAATGAACCAGAAGTCTTGTATACTCACAGGTAAGGACTGAGCTTGAGAAGTCATGACAGTCTAATGATTATAATGAATTGTGATTATATTGATGAAAATAAAAAGAACTGAAAGTTCAGTTTTTGAAATTAAGATATTTGTTTGAAAAATAATTGTCAGTTCACACTGGATATATTTTGCTTTTTTTAAAGCCACACTGTAAAAAAGAAATAAATAAATCATTTTAATTTTAGTTAACTAAACTTAATTTACTGGGTTTATCCAATTGACTTGACTAATGTATTTGAATTGACATAATTCAATAAACAAGTTGAAATTTTTCACAGTGTTGAAGGGACACAACAAAATGGAACAGAAAATAAAGGGCATTTTTGGAAAGATGAACTGTTTTTATCAGGCTACCGCATGTTTGCAGAAAAACAATACTGTCAAAAACTGCACACATGCACAGACAGAAGAATCTTGTGAAAATAATAAAAACAACAAATCTTGTTTTCCAGTAAATATTCAAACATGCTTAAAAGCAGATAAATTACTTGAGAAGCAAGTTTTGTTGCAAAATACTTGAGTATACAGAGAATACTGTATTTTGAAGTAAGTTTAATTTGTGTCCACAGGAGAGAATCTTCTTTTTCTTTTAAGCATATACTGTAAACCTCACAAAATGTTGCTAAATTAATGCTAAAAATAATAATAATTGTGCCAGTGGCATATAAGGATGTTTTTGCTCAGGAAAACAAGACAGAAATACTGATTAAGAATAATAATTTTTGTGCAGTGAACTGACTGGACCTTCACCCTGTCAGACCACATAACACGCCAACGTCACCCATTTAGCCAAGTATCCTCGCTCTCCAACAGCCTATTCTTCAAAGACGTGAAGAACCTTTGGCTCGGCATTCATATTCAACACCACTGGAAGCTGTGGGAACTGAATTTCCCCCGTTCGCCGGCGTCTTTTCAGGGCACTCATTAGCATGAGTGAGTAGCAAGCAAATTGCCAAGTCACTGTTCTGAATGCAGATTGCTGAAGGTAAGCTGGTGCACTGATAGCCTCCCATTAGGATCGCCGGGCTAAAACATCGCACCACAGGACATTGGATTCGTGGAATGGAAATGCTCTCCTTCATTTGGGGCGATGAAGAAAAAACTTCATCAGTGTGGCTAATGGAGGCAATGTGATCCGGAGGCAGTGTGGCCAGGCGCCTTCCTCAATTACTGTCTCCAAAGTGCCGGGGAAAAAGGAGGATTGGACACAAGAGCATCCATAGATGTGGCGTTATTAATGCATGCATTAACTCGGATGATTACCACACCCGCCACCGGTCACGACTGCAGGGCGAGACTCATGCTTTGCATGTTCATTCGGACGGATTCAGATTTCTTTATTGTACTTTATTGTCCAAAGTGAATTCAAGATTATTGGGGTGTCTGCCAAGGCAAGAATGACCACTCATTTTGCACATAGCCTATCTTTTTTGCTTGTTATAAAGAGTTGTGCTATTACTTTTCATAAACAATTGCACCACAAGCGGACAATAAAACCCAAAGAAATAATACTTCATAATAATACTTTATGAACTGTATAGCAACACAACAGAAAACATTCTATAAAACATCCAACACAAAGTGAGCCATTTTCATATTTTTGTTGGTATAAATTAACATTAATTCATTCAGTGGTTAAATAATAGCCTATTTTCAACTTGAATAACAGAGTATGTAAGTGTATGTATGTATTCAATGCACCACCCATTAAGATATTTGTAAAGAAGACTTACATCCGTTACATCTTCCACATTATAAACTCACATACTTCCTTTAATAGTCATTGTGAACATCATTTGTGTACACCTGTGGATCTATACGCTTTAAATCATACTTTTATAGTTTCTGATGTGTCGGAAATAAAAATGTTGGGTTGTTTCAACCCATATTTGGGTCAAATTTGGACAAACCTAACCGTTGGTTTAAATGAACCAGTTGGGTTTGTCCATATTTGACCCAAACATGGGTTGAAACAACCCAACATTTTTATAGTGTAAGCCTACTACTCTTATTATTTCTGACACATCTTTATATGACAGAAACTATAAGAGTATGCAATTTTGAATTCAACCTATGGCAGTGTTTTGTCTGAAACTATTGATAATAAAAAATAATAATAATAAAAAAAATGGATTAAGCTTCTGTTGTGACCATCAACTTAAACATGTGATTTGTCAAACACACCGACTTTGAAGGAAAAATGAGCTGTAAATGACACCATCTGCGGTCATGATAAGTGTGTGTGACGCAAACTAACCACTGGTTATACCATGACGGCTCATCTCACGAGTAACCACAGATTCACAGTCTTCCTCACAACATCATATGTATTATCAGTACACCATTATCTTTCTTCATGTTGTGTAAAGTTAAAAATAAGTGGACTACAACAGGAGTGCAAAAAACTCCTTTCCAATTCTCCTTTGCAAACTTTTTTCAAACGGATTTATTTGTAAGAGATCTGTCTTTTATAACGGTTAGTGTAAAGAGCAGTGGACGCTGCACACCTGCTGCGATTTAGACATCTGAAGAGCTTGTTTATGAACACTTCACCATTTCAGCGCCATAATTCATTATATCATTATTTACATGATAGACTTGCTTTTAAGAAAGCAACTTGGATCAAGTTTAATATTGTTCTGTGATGTGTACAGCATTTAAACTATTTTCATGATTAAAACGACGCTTGGCACGTGTTTCTCGAAATGAAACAAGCCTTTCCAGGCACATTTGTCAGTTTCTCCTATTTGTCCTTAAAGCAGAAAACATTGTAGACCTCCATCTGTTTATAAAGACACACTAAATTGTGCTTTTACAATCATGCATATACAATGGAAGTCTATGGGGATTGGGAAAATTGTTGTTTGAAAGTAAGACTTAAATGTGTGTATGTATATATTTTTATGCTAGAAAAAGAGACATACATTTATTGATTGATTTATTTGCTTGCATGCTTTCTTTCTTAAAGGGATACTTCACTGATTAGCATTAAGCTTTGTATCAGTAGAAACCCGGTGGTATTTTGTAATGACCGTGCTTCCCTCCCTCATGTCCCCCTGAGACGAGAGATTTCTGTATTGTGTGTCTGGAAAAAAACCTCAGATGATACAAAAATCGTCATTTAGCATTTCTTTGTCCAGAGGCGAGAGAATACAGCTGTTCTGCATGTGTTCGACCCGCCCATAGGGGGATCTCACCATAAAACGCTGTCTTTTCAGTTTCCAGTCACTAGTAGCCTAGGTGTATCATTTCTTCCGATACGGCCCTCTGTAACCGGTAGGCGTGGCTTGGGCGTGTCCTCGTAGGGCAGCGAAGCAAGTGCATTCTGGGAGTTGTTGTCTTTCATCCACATGAGCCAAAAATACATTTTCTGGCTTTTCTCAGTCTAGAAGGCTCCAACTTCTAAAATAATTTCACATTTGTTCTACATAAATGACCCAATTTAAATACACACTCATCTTTCCAGCGGTGAAATATCCCTATTTTGGCAGTGTAAAAAATTAATTTTTTTTTTTTTTTTTTTTTTTTTTTTGCTATTTTTACTTCCCCCAAACTATAGGACAAAGTCAATATTTTAGTATTAATATTGAAGTAATCATGTCACTGATGCTTTCCATTCAAGTTCCAGTTGATTCTTTTTAATTGTTCTAAACTGGAAAGAGTAAAACCCACTTGGAGTGAGGGCGGTGGCTGTGAAAATCTCAAACTCTCAGTTCTGCTAGTGTTCCCCTTGAAAAGAAAAAGCAGTGATCATTTGTCAGTGTTTCCAGCTTGTGGGCATGAGGCCGATAGGCATTGCTCCAGGTATGCACACAGAACGGTTATTCACACGGCGTCCTCTAGGCTGTCTGACAGCACTGATGGAGAGCCACAGATTTAGTCTTTTAGTGAATTCCCTCTGTTCTCCTGTGAAAGCCCTGAGCCCTGCTCTGGTGATTAGTCCACTTCTTTCAGAGCGGGACACTATGACAGGGACGAGTCCATCATGGATTGACCCTGGTTCAGCTGATGTCAACACTCAGCCCAACGGAGCAGAGGAGTGTCGCAGCGCTGCCAAAGTGTCGGATGTATTCATGGGGACGTCCGGAGTGGAATAAAGGTGTTCTGCTTTTTTTTTTTTTTTTTTTTTTTTTACATAGTATGAGAAATGCAATGCATTATGCAATGATGAATACTTCAAAATGGGGTATGCTATATTATTATCAAATTACCTCATTGTGTGTATATTACATTTTATGAGTGGTGTCAATTTATTTAATTTTGCATCCCTGTTTTGTGTTAAAAAAACTGTAAGTTTGATTAAATGATGAAGCAAGAAAATGCTAAAACTGCATGCAGAGAATTTATAATTGATCTAGTATCAGATTTTTAATTTTAAAAAATGAACAGAGTGGTCAATATGACAAAATTAATTCATATTTGAGGCTTAGATATGAATATTATAAAATATGCTCATAAAGTATCCAATATGCACTTTCTAATCGCAATTATTTGAGAATCACAATCATTTTATAGTTTCAATCAAGTTTTGCCATCAAAATAAGGGAAATCCTATCGCAGTATAATATAATATTATATTTTATTGTTATTATTATTATTATTATTATTATTATTATTATTATATTGTACACAAATATACTAAGTAAAAAAAAAAAAGGCTTTTTCAAAAATGATTTGTCCATATATCAAACACATAATTGTGACAGGTTTACAGACAGTGGTCTATATGACTGAATGAATTGGTTGATATTTGAGGCTTAGATAAGAATATTTAAAAATATGCCCATGAATTAAGTATCCAATATGCACTATGTCAAAGCGGGACACTTCTGGGAGATGTGCCAGAATGACATGGTCGTAATATACCCAGGGTATTGTGGAGATAAGAAACTGCTTGTCCATTATTAAAATTAAGAGCCCTAGCTCAACCTAAGCATTTATTATACTTGACTTTTTGTGTTAGCTATTAAACAAGGCTTTGCATATTGTCATTTTGCATCCTTAGTGAAATGAGTTATGCAAAGAGATTTTTTCAAGAGAAAACAAGAGCGGTACTTTGGAGTGCATTGAATGAAGTACATTACTTGGCAGATTGTTCATTCAGATAATTATTAATAATAAATGTCCAACTTTATTGAATATTAGGGTTTTTTATTTTGGTTGTGCTATTGTCACTAATAGTCACTAAGTCGCAGAAGGCTGTGCATGATGTGTTTTAAACAATGTGATTATTTTTTTTCTCTTTTCTTTATTCATGACTCATGCAAAAGTAGCAGGTATTTAAGATAATTATTGATCATTTTTTGCATATTTTTCATTGAACTTTATCACTCTGAGTTGGATGGTTGCATAATGTATAGTTCAACCAATTTTGTTGTTTCAGCTCAAATTGGATCTGAATATCCTTCCATTTAAGTGTGATATTTTATAAAAGCACCCAAAAGTAAAATACTTAGTTTTAGAGGTTTGTTGAATCACTAACCCACAGTATGAGCAATAGTAGTAGTGATGCTTGACTTAGCAAACACTACTAATTAAAAATAGAAGTCGGCTGAAACGGAGTGTTTAATTATATACTACGGCTGCTCCGGTTGGTTTTGCAATTCTCTCTGCTTAGATCTCTTCACTTCTTTAATAACCAAGCAGATACTTTCAGAGCCATGTCAAAATCTGTCATCTGTCTCATCTGATAGATGCATTCTGCAATTCAGGCAGCCTAGAGGTTTATAAACCGAGAGATTTATGACACCTGTCCTTCACTAATTACTATTAAAACAGTTAAAGGTGCTCTAAGCGATGTTGGGTGACGTCACTTCTTGTTGACTTTCGAAGTATTGTCAGACAAAATGGAGGCTATCTCGACCCTCCCTCCTCCTCATCCCGTCCCCTCCCCCGCCCTTACGTGCTTCCTGAAACAGTCATGAACCATTTAGAAAAAACAAACTGGATTTACCGCACCTGTCCAGCAAAAACAGAGCCAGCTGAATGTCGGATTGGAAGCGCTTCTGCCGGCGGAGTTCTCGCTACCTTTTGAACGCTTTTCCGATGTAAATTCGGGACTTCGCGTTCCTTCTCCTTTTCCCTATTCTTTGTTATTTGTTCATTGGAACGTCGTCTCTTTGGTCGTGTGTCGGCCATATCAAAATTCACGAGAATATAATTCTAAAGTTAGTCGTTGTCGTTGTCTAGGACATCTCTCCTCTAGCTAACTTCCCTCTTCATGCTTCTCTCTCCTCGACTCCACACACACCCCTTCATGTGCACGCGCACTAACCCCCCAACCCCCACCCCAAATCATTCTTGTCGGTTATTGGCTGGAACACTGTTTGTTATGTTTCATGGTCCAGGCTGGGCCAGTTTGTTTTTCTTGCCGTTTGTGGAGCCTGGGCTGTCTACAAGGACCGCGTTTTTTTACAGTGTGTTCAGGGGACAGGCAGCGAGCGGATAGTGAGGAGATGTTTGCTGGATGACAATAGCAAAAAAAAAAAGAAATCTCATCAAACATTTGTTCAGTGTTGGATCAGTCAGGTTTTCCTATAGGCTATTTATTTCTGTAACAAAAAAAAACTTAGTATAGTTTGTCTTGCTAGGGCGTTACTATGATATAATGATTTTCAGCATATCATTATTATTATCAAGTATTACTGTTAACTAGCTAAAAAAAAAAAAAATATTGTCTATAATATTATTCTACTGGCCCATTTATTTGCCCTGCCAAAAGTTAATGCTTCCGTTGTTTTTGACCCACAGAATAAAAAAAAAAAATGTAATTGCGACTTTTTATCTCACAGTTCTGACTTTATTTCTCACAAACGAAAGTTTACATCTTGCAATTCTGACTTTTTTCTCAGAATTGCCTGATATAAAGTCACAATTGCGAGTTATAAAGTCAGAACTGCGTGATATAAAGTTGCAATTGTGTGTTATTTTTCTCAGAACTGCGAGTTTATATCTGGCAAATCTGATTTAATAACACACAATTGCGACTTTTATACAGTGATGGATTTACGTTTAGAATGACAGTGATAGATTACGTTGCGACTTTACATCTTTCAACTCTGACTTTTTAACTCGCAATTCTGACTTTATATCACGCAATTCTGACTTTATATCACGCAATTCTGACTTTTATAACTCGCAATTGCGAGTTAATATTTAGTAATTCTGAGGAAAAAAAATTAAGTCAGAATTGCAAGATAAAAAGTCGCAATTATATTTTAAAATGTTTTATTCCGTGGTGGAAACAATCTTCCATAGTGGTCAGATGATATGTTGTCAGGCTATGTGTCAGTTTTTAGTATTCTAACGTTATTTTCATAACTTGCCACAAAATAAAAAGTCTCTAACATTAGAAATACGAACTTTCTTGACCTGTCAGACGTTATACTGTGCTGATAGAGGGCACTCTTTAATTACAGCACGTGAGAAGTGACAGCACGCAAGAAAAAGTGAGGGTATACGCCACAGATTAAAATATAGGTAGTGCATACCGGCCCACTTCCAGCACTGTATAATTCCTAAAGAAGTGGGTCGTGGCTTAATGAGCATGGGACAACGTGTGTCCCATGGCCAAACCAGTTGAGAAGCACTGGTCTAGATCTGCCGCTGGTCTGCAGATCTGCTGAACTGTGTGCTGTGTTGCTTGGCGGCCTTAAATGGCCTGGAGTTTGACTAATGATCTATTTGATTTCTCAGAGGAATTGTTAGTGATTAAAATAAACATTTGTTGAACATTGACGTGTTTTATCACACTGCTGCCACTGTTTGAAAGCAATGAGCCACTTGAGGCTGTGTGTTGATGTGGTGCCTAACACCTCTTAGCCGTGATGAAAACATTTAGATTTTATTTGAATGATCTGCCGCTTTTGTCTTGTTCTGATACGTTATAAATACCCAGCCGGCTCTTGTAGAGCAGAAAACCAGGCCAACGCTTTGCTCTGTACCTTAATCATTCTTAATGAGCAAAATGAAAACAATAACTGCCTCCATCAGAACAAAAATTCCAATGACGCGCTCCATCTATGACAGGAAAAACCCTTCTGAATGTCTGTGTAAAACATGTTGGGTTTCATGGGCCAGTGCACTCTGATTAAAACATCTGTGCCGATTGCCAGAGCAATTTCACTGTGAAATCCCCACAGAACACCAGCATTCGTCTTCAATTATTGTGCCTGCTGTAATTGCACATATTTCCATCTCTGATCACTTACTTTCTAAAGGGAGATGTTCAGCGGGGGCCAATAATCTTTGGAAGGAGCGAAAACAAGCAGCTGCAATATCAAGATGACACAGGAATGAAGCGTGCTATTAAAATAACACTATCAATGACTCATCCATCCATCCATCCATCCATCCATCCATCGTAGATATTGTTTTATCTATCTATCTATCTATCTATCTATCTATCTATCTATCTATCTATCTATCTATCTATCTATCTATCTATCTATCTATCTATCTATCTATCTATCTATCTATCTATCTATCTATCTATCCAAGATATTGTTTGATCTATCTATCTATCCATCCATCCACCCATCGTAGATATTGTTTGTTTGATCCATCCATCCATCCATCCATCCATCCATCCATCCATCCATCCATCCATCCATCCATCCATCCATCCATCCATCCATCCATCCATCCATCCATTGTAGATATTGTTCTATCTATCTATCTATCTATCTATCTATCTATCTATCTATCTATCTATCTATCTATCTATCTATCTATCTATCTATCTATCTATCTATCTATCTATCTATCTATCTATCTATCTATCTATCTATCTATCTATCTATCTATCTATCTATCTATCTATCCATCCAAGATATTGTTTGATCCATCCATCCATCCATCCATCCATCCATCCATCCATCGTAGATATTGTTTTATCTATCTATCTATCTATCTATCTATCTATCTATCTATCTATCTATCTATCTATCTATCTATCTATCTATCTATCTATCTATCTATCTATCTATCTATCTATCTATCTATCGTAGATATTGTTTGATCTATCTATCTATCTATCTATCTATCTATCTATCTATCTATCTATCTATCTATCTATCTATCTATCTATCTATCTATCTATCTATCTATCTATCTATCTATCTATCTATCTATCGTAGATATTGTTTTATCTATCAATCTATCCATCCATCCATCCATCCATCCATCCATCCATCCATCCATCCATCCATCCATCCATCCATCCATCCATTGTAGATATTGTTTGATCTATCTATCTATCTATCTATCTATCTATCTATCTATCTATCTATCTATCTATCTATCTATCTATCTATCTATCTATCTATCTATCTATCTATCTATCTATCTATCTATCTGTCTGTCTGTCCGTCCGCCCGTCCTACATACCTCCCATCTACATAGTTCTATCTATCCAGTAATGTATCTATTATCTTATTTATTTATTTATTTATTTATTTATTTATTTATTTATTTATTTATTTATTTATTTATTTATTTATTTATTTATTTATTTATTTATTTATTTATTTATTTATTTAAATTAGTTGGCCAAAAAATGTAGTTGGGGTAGATACAAAATCTATTTAGCGCCAAATAATCAAGCCAAGTGTCACTTAATCATATATTGTGCTTAAAATATCTGACTTGACAGAACAGAGACATCTTGTTACACATCTTGCAATTCTGACCCACATTCAGGCAACATGTGAACAATATGACCACATACTTTATTTAATCAGCTTACACAAGCTGTCTTTTTTAGGATCTATCCACAGAACTACATGACGGACCCTCGCGGCCCTCTTTATTTCGTCCTCCTGCAGAAGAGTGTTGACTTCATCATCCTCTCCCAGATGAAGGAGGAGGCGATGTCACTCCTCCCAGGGCTTTCATCACTTTCCTGCCAGCTAATAATGACTGCGGTGCCACCGCCGAGGTCGCTGGAGTTTTTTCTCCCGTCATTAGCCAGAGGACTGGCATCTCCTTCATACATTAACGTGTCCCAGATTCTCGATGTGTCGGCTTCGTCGCTGAAGTGAGTCTAAGAAATTGAGTCTGAGATCGCACCACTGACAACACATTAAATCAGCAGGTGCCAGAGGAAGATGAAGACGGGTTGGGTGAGAAGTTTGCTTGTAGAGACAAGTACTCCTGCTGACCGGTAAAGCTTTGACCCAAACCGACATGGGAAATAAATGATAAAAAACGCTATTGGGTCTAGGGTGTTTAAAGCTGTTGCAGTATCGATAGACACATACTGTACATGTACTGTACTTCTATCCCTCACAGCCTCGTCTCATTCCTGTTAAAAATGTAATTTGGCGCTACTCTGACTACGGTCTGTTGCTTTAATGAAACCTTTTAAGATGCAAACATTATTTTGATGAGTTCTGTTGACATAATAATGTTGATCATTATAGGTCCACTTAATATTGTGTGGAATTAAAATTGAAATTTCAGTGTTAATTGATTTAAAAATGAGTTGTACACTGGATTTTTTTTTTTAAATAAGTTTCACTTAATTAATTCAACACTTTGAATATAAGGTAAAAATTTGAAGTGGAAAGACTGAAATATTATTTTCTTGTAAAAGATACTCCAATAAACTGTTGTTGTTTGTCTTTTGGCGCAGGCAAATCCCCCTATAAGTTTTTGCACCAAAAATCTTCATAATTTAGTTTGACTATTTTCCACTTTCTGACTGAGCCTATAAAAATAGCACAACAAAAATAGGCGTCTTTGGTTTAGCATGGATATTAATGCGACGATGGATGGTATGTTTTTATCATATGCATTGCATTTTTTAAATATAAAATATTCTGGGTCATTCAGTTTGTGTCTCATAATGGGAATCAACTCAATAAATACACATACAGTTTCCTAAAAAAAAAAAAAAAAAAAAAAGCCAAAGACATATTCTGTCTTATTTTTAGCAAGCCATTAAATCTGAATATTATGCTAATCAGAAATCACTCCCACGCCGATCATTTTCTGGAAGAATAGACTGTCTGTAAGACAACATTACTGTGATTCTTGTTTTGTATTCCTTAAACTGTTCCCCCGAAATTAATACAGTATTCCAGCAGCGTTACAACAACTCACATTATTCTCCCAAGAGAGCTCCGTGTCAAACATTTCTTCCCTTCCCAGAATTCCCCTTGTGTGTGTCCTCAAAAGTGGCGGCAACATTGTGTAGGCAGCTTGTTGTTCTCCTTGTGGTGCCCTAATGTCATGTAACTCACTGAGGCTTGACTGTCAGGGTCGGAGTGGGAAACTAGGCCGTCTGCCAGCCGTCTTTAACATGCTCGCTTCCGGCAGCGCTGCTTTCTAATGACGACAGAACCGGGAAAGATCGCCATGTTTGCCAGGCTCTTTTCTCACAGACCGGTTGTTATTTTTGAAGGCATCTCGGATCGTCTAATGCGGTTCGAGGAAGTTCTGGCTGATAATTATGCTGATTAGGGCTGACTTGGCAGTAAACAAGGTTGTTGAGTTTCGCGTGATGGAAAATTAATCCCAAAGATGTACTGCATAAAACGTGGAAAGTCAAAAGACTGTGTTTGCTTGAATCTGATTTGATTCATAATCAGCCATGTCTGTGGGTTTAATCATTTGAGTGTTTGGTGAGAGTCTGAAGTCAAAAACAGCATTTTTTTTTTTTTTTTGTTAGGATGATATTAATATTAATCCCATAGGATGTCTTACAAATGTACCCTAACAAAATACTTCCAAAAACTAAAAGGTAGACAGCAACATATCCTGGCAATCCATCGTTGTGCTTGCTCTTTCTGAATACAAACACATAAAAAAAAGTGGTATTATGCACAGATAATGCATGCCAAAGTATCATGTCCACAAATAGAGGTTGGATAGTTCTGTGTGCACTCTTTATTGAGACACAGACAAACAGAAGTGCTAATAAACAATATATTACTACTGTTTCACTACGGTTGATGAACTGAGCAGCCATGGATTCTGAGTTATTTGAGGGAGCATTCCAGTTAAAAGTTCCTACTGGGAAATCGGAATTTCCAATATGTATTTGTTTAATTACTTATTAAAAACATTAAACTTAAACCTTATTTCCAGCTTTAAAAAGGATTCTGAATCCCCACATTTTGAATGTGATCTCTTGGACTCCACTGTAAATCCCTGTTGAATTTAAATCAGTAATATCTTCAACACTGTCGACCTCTGGATTCAGATGTTGAGGTAATGCGCTATGTCAAGACAAGCAATTTAGACATATCACAGCCTCGGGGTTAGACCCATAAAACCAAATCTGACAATGTTTGTTTTGAAGTCCAGGTCTGCTTACTGAAAGCTGAAAACCGCTAAATATTTCATGATTTGACAGTCTGTTTTTCCCAGAATGGCTGAGATCTGTGATTAATATTAATAGCCACCCCCATCTATCAACACGTCTGTTTGTGCAAATTAGATTCATAGATGCTCACAAATTCAGAAAAATGCTTCCATTTACATGTCTGAGTAAAGTTCAATGTAACCTCATCGAGAGAGCGAAGAAGAGGAATCGTTTGAGTAAAAATGTACAGCTTGAACCAAATATCAAGAGCTTCATGCCCTGCACATCATAATCAAACTCTCAACTTGATTGAGCCATCAAAAAAAACTTCTCGGTATCACCAGATTCTTAGAGTAAGCTTGTTGAGAATTCATGAACTGATGAACAAACATCCCTTACGAAAATCAACCATGGTTTTATTATAGTAAAAGTGTGGTAACCATAGCCTTTTGGCAGATTGAGTACAATTTGTAGAACCACAGTTTTACAACAAATACCATGGTTAAACTATGGTTAGTGTAGTAAAACCATGGTTAATTTGTAGTTATCATGGTTTAACTATAATAACCATGGTTTTTGGACTTTATTTGTAGTTAAACCATGGGTAGATTTCGTAAGGGATGTTATAAAAACAACTCATCCTGTCCACACATTGACTTTGTCGATAAAAGATTTATACTTATTCTCATTTTGATATTTTTGTTTATCATGATCTGATCTAAAAACACTTTTAAGGCCTGTTTCACAGCACATGCGCAACATGTATACAGAGCTGCAGCATTAATGCAATTTCTGTAGGCCTACAGAAACTAAAGTTTTTTTTTTGTTTTTTTTTTTACTATGTCAACTAATTTTCGTTAGAGTTTTGGTAGACAGTAAAGTTCGGGTTAGTAGAATAAGTTGACAAGTAGTTGCAAAGTTACTTATTGTCAGTAGAATATCTGTTGAGGAGAATCAAAATAAAGAGTTAGTAGATATTTAGCAGACAGACTACAAATACTCTCTGGTAATTGACATGCAGATGCAAAGTTACTTGGAGAATGTCTATCTTAGACCATCCAAATAAAGTGTAACCTGCATAAAAGATCGATGGTTGAAGTCGCTGTGTGGTACATTCCACATGTAAGAAAAAAAAAAAACATGAAGGTTAGTAAATGATGACAGAACATTTATTTTGGTTGAATTAAAGCACTTTAAAGCACTAATTTTTATCCAAGCGCAGAATAAATATGTGCAGTTTTTTCTGTGTTATTGTTTCCAGTCACAGCAGGGCGGCAGTAACAACTCTGTGCATCTCATAGGGAGTCTTGTTTTCTCTTACACTTATCTTGAGTTAATTATTGTCTCAGCATCCCCATTTTCTCCACTGGGTCGTCCGCTGAGCTGCGCAGGGCCGTGTTACAGACATTAGCACTTTAAAATGCCAGAGGAGCTGTGTCTGCCCATCAGGGTTCTGTAGGACAGTGAAACTAGGCCTGGAATACAAAGTAGTTGAGCTACAAGAGGATGCCAACTTAAAGGCAAACTCTTCCAGGACTCACGTGTGAGTTTAAGTCAAGACGCAGGCAAAAACATGCATTGGTCAGTTTGAAGTTTTTGGCCGATTTGGCCTTTCATAAAGTGTCATTTGAGGCTACTGAAGTGGACATGTCTGACTTCTTATTATTATTATATTTTTTAACAAAATCTATATTGTAATTGAAATCTACAGATGCAAATACACTTAAGATGTTTTTTTTCCCCACTAAAATCTCCTAAAAATAATTTTGAACCTGGCTTTATCCGTTGTTTTGATTTCTGCATATTTAATTCCTTAATGCATGTTTAATTCCATAATTTCGTATTCTAGGCATCAACTTATTTTCATATTTAAACATAGCATTTACAAAAAAAAAAAACCATTTTTTAGGCTACTTGTAATGCAAAAAAAGTATTGCAGTTCTTAATCCAATCAGTCAACTGGAGAATTACATTATTTAATAAATGTTCATTGTACCCCTAAAGTTCTTTATGCACGTTCTTTATGCTCTCCTAAATTTTCAAATTGGGACAAAAGTAAGCGCCCTGTAATGTTATTTATCTCACTCTATGGATGCAAATCAGCGAGAAGGGGGTATTTCCAGAACGGATGTGCTGTGCAGGACCTGTATTTACACTTTCCTTCAGTGCGGATCATGGGAGAATGTTTGTTTCCTTCATCAGATCTTTACTCTAGACCACATGTGAACTCCTGACCCCGCTCTGGTTTCCCCAAAGCACAGGAGCCCTTCAGGCTAGAGGTAGAAGCAAGAGGAGAGTAAAACATCATCCGCGCCAGGGCTGAAATAGTAAATGAAGAATGTCGCCAGTGGGTGGTTTGATCACAAATATCACCGACATAATGTCAGAAACTTTGCTGTGATCATCTATATAAAAGTGCGCACCTTCTTTCCGTCTACACTTTCATAAAATGTGTGATTTAGTTTATTGTTCACTGTTCACAACATAAGCAATGAAGAGCTGAACTTTTAACCTCGAGGTAAAACTCAGAAAAATGGAATTGGCCTGCTATAGTAGCCATGCTCCAAAATGCAGTGGAGGCAGTTGTTAGATTCCTTAGCACATATTTATCTCTTCCCACAATACAGACCAATAAAGAAAGCCTTATAGGCAGCGAGTTGCATGATTACAGCTTAAGAGCTTTGGTAATTTTTAATAAGCCAGAATTAGGTGTAAACCGCAAGGGAGCCCACACTTTGAGTGTGATTATGTTTTAATGTTCATCACAGCCCACATGCCACGATCATGACTGCTTCTGGTAAAGAATGAGATGCAGTTCATTGGATAACATATGCAATAGGTTGAGTTGCAGTTGCTAGGCAATTATGAGTAGTTCAGTATTTCTACATCAGAATTTCATGTTTAATTCAGTGTGTTACTTGCCAATTCTTTGTAATTCACTGTAAATTTACTAGCAAGTTCTGAGTGAAAATTGTTTACACACCACATTTTTTTTCCATGCATGAGGTTGCTAGGGCAATTTTAGGATGTCTTTGTTGTGGTGGTAGCTAGTGTGTTGCTATGCAGTTCCTAAGATAGCATAGGTAGTTGCTAGGGTGTGGTTAAGTAGTTGGTGATTGATTAGTCGCTCAAAGAGTCAACTTTCTGACATATTATTTTGGTCTCTATGGCATACTTCAATGTAAGTATGAAGGATTTTTATTTATTAAACTTCAGAGACACACTATGTTCGGAATTTGTACATATCTTCTAACACAAAGTAGCAACAGTAATATTACATTTACATTACATTTGCATTTAATCATTTAGCAGACGCTTTTATCCAAAGCGGCTTACAAATGAGGAGAGCAATAGAAGCAATCAAACCAACAATAGGGCATTAACATGCAAGTGCTGTGACTAGTATAGTTAGGCCTCTAGATATATAGAATAATAAGTGAGAGTGATATAGAATAATAAGTTGAAAATGGCTACAGACTCAGCAGCTCGGGTTGAGTCAGGCTGGTCATTCCACCAGCAGGGAACAGTCCAGGTAAAGGTCTGTGAAAGTGATTTCGTGCTTTTTGTGATGGCACCACAAGACGCCGTTCACTTGCAGAACGCAAGCTTCTGGGGGGCACATCGGTCTGAAGTAGTGAGTTTAGGTATAGAGGTGCAGAGACCATTGTTGTTCTGTAGGCAAACATCAGTGCCTTGAGTTTGATGCAATTGGCAGCCAGTGTAATTTTATGAGTTATGAGTTTCTCGTTAAAGACCACTCTTGCTGCAGGATTCTGGATCAGTTGCAGAGGTTTGACAGTGCAAGCTGGAAGACCTGCCAAGAGAGCATTACAATAGTCCAGTCTGGATAGAACAAGAGCTTGGATGAGGAGTCGTGTATCGTGCTCTGATAGGAAGGGCCTGATCCTCCTAATGCTGTTTAAGGCAAATCTGCCCGTTATAGCAATATGGTCCGTGAAGTTTAACTGATCATCAATCACAACTCCAAAGTTTCTGGCTGTCCTTGATGGAGTTATGGTTGATGAACCTAGCTGAATGGAGAAGTTGTGATGAAGTGTTGGATTGGCTGAGACCACAAGCAGTTTTGTCTTCGCAAGGTTGAGTTGAAGGTACAGCAATAAAAGTTTGTCAGACAGGCTGAGATGTGAGCAGCTGCCTTCGGATCATCTGGCTGGAATGAGAGGTAGAGTTGTGTGTCATCAGCATAACAGTGAGAGGAAAAAACATGTTTCTGAATGACAGATCCTAGTGATGACATGGAGATGAAGAAGAGAAGTAGTCCCAGCACTGAGCCTTGAGGCACCCCAGTAGCTAGATGTTGCAACTTAGACACCTCACCCCTCCATGACACCCTGAGAGGTAAGACTTGAGCCATTGGTGTGCTGTTCCTAAGATATCCTACGCCATGAGGGTTGACAGGAGGATCTGGTGGTTAACTCAGTACTGAGGATCTGGAAGCTGCTCTTGCCAGACTCAGAGCTTCAATAACAGTCTCAGTTGAGTGGCCGCTTTTGAAACCAGACTGGTTGTTGTCCAGGTGGTTGTTCTGTGCAAGACAGGTAGAGACTTGGTTGAACACGACTCATTCAAGTTTTTTAGCAATGAATAGAAGGAGGACTACTGGTCTGTAATTTTCTGTGAAAAGTGCTGGATTTAGAGTGTGTTCCACAATGATGAGTGGGGATAGGATCAAGCGGATAGCTAGTAGGGTGATTGGAAAGGATGAGTTTGGAGACTTGTGCCTGTGAGAGCAGGGAGAAGGAGGGGGGAATGTGTGTGTCAGCGGCTAAGATGTGAGTGTCAATTTGTGGTGTGGAAAATTGTCCACTGATGATTGTTGTTTCATTTATGAAGAATCTGGCAAAGTCGTAAGCTGTTAGGATTGACGAAGGAGGGAGAGGAGGAGGATTAAGAAGAGAGGAGAAGGTTTTGAAAAACATGTGAGAGTCAGAAGAATTGTTAATTTTGTTGTGGTATAAGTCATTTTAGCAGTAGAGACATTAGCAGAGAGAGGAGTGATTGATACAAACCAAGGTCAGTGGGATCTTTCGATTTGTGCCACTTCCTCTCTGCAACCCTGAGTTTATAGCAGTGCTTGTGGAGAACATCAGATAGCCAGAAGGCAGATATTAATATATTGTTTCACTCTATATCAGGTTCTTAATTGTTAGTGCTTCTTATTTCAACTAAATTCCCCCTAACTAGTGTTTCTTTCAAACTCAGACAGTTCTTAAGTCCCCACGGCCCACATCAAAAACTCAAATCAAAAATGTAAAATGATTGCACGATTCTCTGAGGATTCTCTTCTGAAAGTTAACCACTTTTTATTCTCGTCTGTATGTAATTAGTTGCTAAATTCAAAGGCAGAGGGGCTCCTCTTATGTTTAAATTCACTGCTGGACACAGGGATAAAGACTGATTAACTCTGAAGTCAGATTTATATAAACATGCAATTAGTGTTAATTAAACTTGTGTCTCTCTGTGATGTATAAAGATATAACCTCCTCTTACTCTTGTTAAGGACCCAGTCTATCAGTTTTAGTGAAGTAGTTAACTACTATTTTATTGTTATTTTTTTAATATATATATATATATATATATATATATTTTGTCACAGTTCGAATTTGCAGGCAATAATGATACCCTGATACCTAAGAGTGTAGTCTCATAATATATTGCGATGTGCTCGGTTAAAAAATATGATCAAATCTGACAAACCGGGGAAATCAAATCATTAATTTGCAGTGCATTAGTGGATTTGCAAATCAGTTTTTATCACTAATCATCATCATCATCACTAATTTCCATGCATGGCCATTTTTTGCACTAATAAACTTGTTAAGACCTTAAAAAAGTATTACAAGCCAGACAGTTGCCACATGATGTACTTTATTCTGCAGAAAGATGGAAGCTTATTATGTTGCAGCATTCTGAAGACAATGGCAAAGAAATTGGCAGAAAGTGAAATTATCTTTTGAGATTTCCCTTTATACAGATGGAATAAACATCTAAGACAGAAGAGTTTTGCAAAAACCACAAATGATTGTTAAAGTACAATGCCACGAATCACGCAAACTGGCAAATTAGCAGCCGTTTGTTTTTGTCAGCAGCACTGCTAACTTCTAAACAACTCTTAAAAACACCCAGCGAACCAATGACATAAAAGTGTCATCTGTGTACAGTGTGTTTTTAACAGCTTACTGATAACGAGCTCAGACGTGTCTGAGGCTGAGATGTTTTAGTTGTCACTCCAATAATACTGAAAGATAAACTAGAAGTCATTTTTATGTAGGAGTGCCTGTGATGCTCCCTATAGACTACAATGGCAGCTCACTTGAACAAAGCCATAGAGTAGAATGAATCACTGTATGTGAAAATACAGAGACTTTTTTTTCTTCAGTATGGGTATTGTGTATGTTTTAGCATGTTCTCTATATCCACAATAACAATGGTTGTCATTATTAGCAGCGGTTTGGGACCAGGGGCAAAGGTCGGCATGAGAATAAAGCCAATATGAAATTTAATCAAGGTAGAAAAATGAAATTCAACGAAAGGTTAAAGGGGGAACACAAATGCCATCAAAATGCCATTTAAACAAGCCTTGCCCTTTCATGGGTTTCATCACATGACACTCTGGAGAACATTGGTGATGGTTGTGTAAAAGGTCTTAAATAAAAACAAAGCCTTTCATTTGAATGAGGCCGACAGTCATTGGCACTTGATTGTTGGGTAACACTTTATTCTGATATACAGTAGATATTCTGTTGTCTATAAGTAACGTTGCACCTACAGGTCACTCTCATTAGAGTGTTAGTGTTACTGTAATATCTGCAACTTTATGTTGATGCTCCCCAACAGACAATTTATGACTATAAGTAACTTTGCAGGTACAACTCATTCGCCTTAACCCTTCATTTCTACTAACCCTACCCCAACAGTCCAGTAATACTCAACTAATACTCTAATGAGAGTAGGTGTAGGTTCATGTGGCTGCAACATTACTTATAGTCCAAAGAATGTCTAAATGGGACCAAAATAAAGTGACAACGATTGTTGTGATGAACGAAGTGAAGAAGACTCATAATGCACGTGTAAAGGCCCGTTCACACCAAGAACAAAACAAAAACTTATTGCATGTTATTGTACAACACACGTTGTAGTCTTAAGGTCACATCTAACTTTTACAACCCAGTTTTTTTTTTATCCACTGGAAGATTTTCATCAGCTGAACGATTGACAAGTTACATTAACCCTAAATCCTAACCCCAACTGTACATCTGTCCCACACACCCAAGTCTTGTTTGAGGGAATATTTGTTCTTGGTGTCAATATTAGCCTGAATATGCGGAAAGCTTCTAAAATTGGATGAACCAAATGCAAGGAATTTAGACTGACAAGTGCTTATAAAATACCTCAGACTGAGAGAATTTTTACATACTGTATAATGCATCTAAACTGTCAGGTTTTTCTTTAAAAGTCGATTCTATCTCCTTAAATCCTTCCTCACTAAAGTTCAATGATAAACGCTTGGTGGGAAATGTAATTATCATCACGTTTTGAGAGGTGAAACTGACAGGTTATACATCACCCACTTCTTTCACATTCCTTTCCATTCCAATATTTCTTCCGGCACAGTGATTAAGTATATGTGTGTAACATGCATATTTCTCATCTTTGGCTATGACACTGTATCAACTCAGCTTATTGAAATTACGTTGAAACGGATATTCTGCTGTCAAACAGAACGTCGTCTGAAAAGACATTTCCAGTTTCAGTTTTATGAACTTTTCATCCTAGACTATACTGCACATCTTTGTGTATGCAACACGTTACTACAACTGTCATCTGCACTTCTTTGGCAGTCTATAAGTGCGGAGAAAGGTAGAAAAACTGGTTGCATTTAAAGTTTTTTTTATTATAATTTCTTGTCAGAATCTGTCAAGGTTTCATGTCATTAATGCTAATAATAATAGACTGCCAAAAAAAGGTTGAAAATGTTATTAACAAATGTCAGAATTTCAGTTACTAATAATGGAATACTGCCTTCTATAGTATGTGCCAAAAAAATTGTATGTGGAGAAAGTATGCAACATTAACATTTCAACCGTAGTTAGGGCTTTTTGAAAAAAAAAAATTTGTTTGTTTGTTTGATTGCTTTTTTTTAACCACAAACTTGGACAGGTACATGTTGGGTGTTATGGGATGCATTATTTATTGCACAAAAAAATCTGAGTACGTGTTTGACGATGCACCCTCATAGGCATCTGCTCTTATTTGGTATGTCTAGCTGGGTGCATCTCAGAGTTAGTAGAGTAGTTCTTGAGTGACAGGCCGTGTTTGTCATGTGGGACTTCACACAGAGACTGGAATGATGGGAAGGCCAGCGAGGGTCCGCAGACTCCCAGGCCTGAATCCTGCTGTACTGATAAGCTGAACCTCGGTGAGCCGAGCCGAGCGTTCAGGTGCCATGATCAGCAGGACTCAAACGGCATCCATGGGAGAGAGACGCTGGCTGCATTTCACTGTTTATTATCAGCGACACACAGAAAGTGAAACCCATCAAAGACTAATATACAGGAGCATGCAGAAGCAGTGAGAGAGTTTCTGACCTAGGTTAAAATTCTCAAATGCAGACATTTGCATGTTCTTGAAAAATGCATAGATTTCCGACTTCCGACGTGTTTTAATCAGTTAAATTGACAAGCTTAGACCATTACCCTTGCTTGTTTGAGGTCTTTGTTTCATTGCATGGAGTATCCACTTATAGCTTTTGTTTGTGCGGTCAAACTCATTTCTTTGCCTTATATATTCAGAGCACATTGAGTCTTGATCTGATCTTATATGTTGTTTGACACACTCCAGTTGCGTATCTATATTCATTGAGTCTGACCTTGCATCTTGGGCAAAGTTATGAAGTCTCTTTTGGATGGTTGATTCATGCAATTTGACATTAACTGAGGCAAGACTTGCTTATAAATCCCTTTTTATATTATCCTGAGGTTCTTTAAGACCTTGATCATGTTCGGAATGGAACACTGCCTCCTATTCAGAACGGATTGCTGCCTTTTATGTTTAAAAAATAGTGAAACGGTGTGCAAAATGCTGCATGTGTCATTCAGTGAGTAGCGTCCAGCTGTCATTTCAGTTATTTTGCATTTATCAAACTGCAATGTGTAAATATCTTAGCACTGGTCTAGTTGAGTGCATTGCATTGTGGGATAAAGTATAAAAAACATGCACGGGTTCCGGATGGATGAACTCTTGCCTTGATTGGATGCATTTATTAAAGGGATACTTCAGGATTTAGCATTAAGCTTTGTATTAGTAGAAAACCTGTAGTATTTTCGAATTACCGTGCTTCCCTCCCTCATATCCCCCTGAGACAAGAGATTTATGTATTTTTTGTCTGGAAAAAATCCTCCGATGACGCAAAAATCGTCATTTTGCGTCATCGGAGGATTTTCTGTCCAGAGGCTAAAGACTACAGCCAGTAGATGGCGTTGTTCCGCATGTTTTAAGCCCGCCCATAGAGGGTGGGATCTCACTCACAGAATGTACACAGTGTCAGCCATCTTTCTTTGGAAGCTAAGCTAGCAGGCTCTTGTTCTGTGGAGAAAGCTGAATAGTAGGAGAAAGCTGAGTAAGTAGGGGTTACCATCCTCCTTTTCCCGGACTTGTCCGGCGGGCGAGATCGTTCAAAATGTCCGGGATTCGGCTTTTGCTTTCTGCGGTCGCCATTCATTGTTTACATGCACACCTTTTGTTTCAATCTAACTAAATTCATTCCGATTGGTGAATCTGAATGTAGTGTTTATTTACATGAACGCTAAACAAGTGATCGGTTGATGTGCGTTTTACCATTGCTAAGAAAATTCCCGCTCCTCCGTGAGAGATGCGATACCCGGCGCGTCTCAGTAATGACGCCACCGGCCTCGCGCCATTCTCCCGCGGCCGTCAGCCTCGTCCTGCTCGCCACAGTAAACATAATGAATGGCGACTGTAGAACGCAAAAGCCGAATCCCGGACATTTTGGGCGATCTCTAAATCCCTGACAAACTCATCACGTAGGCTAGCCTTGTTGTTTTCAACTGAGCACTCTTACCGTTAGGCGTGGCCTCCTAAGGCAGCGAAGCAAGTGCATTCTGGGAGTTGTTGTCTTTCATCCACATAAGCCAAAAATACATTTTCTGGCTTTTCTCAGTCTAGAAAACTCCAAATTCAAAAATTTCTTCACATTTCTTCTACTTAAATTACCTATTTTAAATACACATTCATCTTCCCGGAGGTGAAGTATCCCTTTAAATACATGTAGTTGCAATGCCTTTCTGTTTATGGATGTCACCATTTTTGATTGAAATTTATTTGAAATTTATTTGAAGGATAACCCCTTGAGATGCAACATCTCGTTTTCGAGGGGGTCCTTAAAACAAACACAAAAACAAATACAAATACAGACAACAGGTTACATTGTATAACACATAATACTTCACATTCATACCAACATTTAGCTCTCCATATCTTCTCACATACCAGCCCTCTAAGTACATTGAAACAGAAAATATACAGTCATCACATATAACATGCAGGTTCAGTACCGTTCAGTATAATGAAAATCACATGTAAAGTGGGTCAAAAGCAAAAACATGTATTCTGCAAATGATCATATATTAATGGCCTAAAAAGATTAAATGAAGTAATGGATCTGATTACACTTGGTAAACTGTTCCAATCTGATGGAGCTTTAAATTGGAATGCCCGACGACCAACTTCTTTATTAATTTTAGGAACATAAAAAAATAATTGATCAGTGTGCCTTAAATTATATGAAGAGCGAAATGGAATTAGATATTGTTTTAGATACAAAGGATAATTTAAGTAATAACATTTAAAAATAAACTGAAGCCAGTGAAAATACCTTCTTGAATTTAAAGATAACCATTTTAATAATTCATACATTTGGCAGTGGTGCGTTTTGTATGGACATCTCAGTACAAATCTGCAGAGACTATTATAAATAACATTAAGAGGACGGAGATTTGTATCAGAGGTGTTCTGGTAGATTATATCGGCATAGTCAAGGATTGGAAGTATTAACTGAGTAATAATTCTTTTTCTAACCTGAAGAGTAAAACAATTAATAGAGGAATAAAGTATTCTGAGTCGATATGATATTTTCTTAATAACTGAGTCAATATGTGATCTAAATGACAATTGAGAATCAAGCTGAAGACCTAAATATTTAAACTCATCAACTTTTAACACTGAAGTTCCATCTATAAAATGAAATGAGTAGTCAGTTGGTGGTGAGATTTGTTTTGTATTAAACAACATATAATAAGACTTCTTTTTGTTTAGCAGAAGTTTATTATAAGTAAACCAGTTTTGAACTACGTCAAAATCAGACTGCAGTGATCGCTGAATATAGGAGATATCAGAGCTAGAAAAATAAATTACGGTATCATCCGCATATAACTGAATTTGACAATTGGAACAAACCTGTGGAAGATTATTTATAAAAATAGAAAACAATAGTGGTCCAAGAGATGAGCCCTGAGGTACTCCTCTATCAATAATTTTAAAATCCGAACAACTTCCCCGATACAAAACACATTGTTGTCTATGGTGTAAGTATGAATTAAACCAAAGTAAAGAAGATCTTGAAAGGCCAATCTCATACAATTTATCTAAAAGAAGATAATGGTCAACTAAATCAAAAGCTTTGGTTAAATCAATAAATATGGCACCAGTTAATTTACTAGAATCGAAAGAAGATGTAATATCATTGGTAATTTTCAGAAGAGTGCTTGTTGTAGAAAAATTTGGTCGGAAGCCAGACTGAAAAGGAGATATAATATTGGAGTCATTAAAATACTTTGATAATTGATTGAAAATGATTTTTTCAAATATTTTCACCACGCTATTAATTATTGAAATTGGTCTATAATTATTAATGTCATGTTGATCACCGTTTTTATACAATGGAGTAACTCTAGTACGTTTCCAAGATAATGGAGTAGTACATGTTCTCAGTGATAAATTAAATAAATCAGACAACGGGTACACCAGAACATGTGAGGCCATTTTTAGAAACTTGATTTCCAACCCATCTGGGCCTGCGCTGCTATCTGAGTCTAAACTGTCGATAACCTGCTGAACTTCTACAGGACTGATGAGTCCATTTTTGATATCACATTTATTTGAGCTGCTCTGCATGCATGTTGTATGAACAGAATGATTGAAGATTCTTGAATAGTTGGAGTAGTGTAGTAATATGCCATTGTGTGCACAGTCTTCCTGCTGCTATTTTTCGGCTCTCTGGCTGAAATGGTGGGATGGCTTGTCTAAATTGCTAATGGTTGAAAATCTGGAGTTGACTGGACTAACTACAAAATGATTTGGAAACAAAACCCTTCCCAGACTCATGGGCAATCTTTTTGTAAGGGCCTCTAAGAGCCCTTTTAATCTCAGCATGATGTACCACACTGAGACCAAACCAGACCGCCTGATGTTCAACTCGCAAATTATCTTAGAATCCTTTTAATCCTTAATAGATGAAACATCTGCAATGATTTTGCTGGAGTTATGAAATTATGATGATATTGCAGGGTTTCATTTTGTTTTTGTTTTGTTTTTTGCCTTCAAGTTTGATGAAGATCGAAATTAGTTTTGCAATCTTAATATTGTATCTAAACGGATGCAAAAAAATGCAGCTAAAATTGGTAACTGATACATTTATGTGAATCAAATGAAACTGTCCTGTCAATTCAAAACACAAATGTCAAAGTCTTGCAAGTATGGAAATATTTATGTAAAAGATTATGGGTAAATGGCATTAGCACGTCACTCAAGATCTGCCACTATACTCTGTGATATGATGTTTGTGGGTCAGTTTCAACTATCCTCTGAGGGTATTTACGTTTATGACACTTTTATCTGAAGAAACTTATAATGCATTGAAGGTGTACATTTTCATCAGGTTTTTTGCATTGTTTTTCATTACTGTACACAATCGTAACAAACCCACCAGTTGGGTCTGAGCAAAACTCTGAACTTTTCCTGGTGTTTTCTGCTCAGGCCTGTGTTTCCCGATAACGTTGTCTCTTAGCGCGCTTAAAGGGGTCATATAATGTCATTTTTGTACAAGCTAATATGATTCTTTAGGGTCTAAATTAAAAATTTGTAATATACTTTAATTAAAAATTCTCATTAGTATTGTAAGAAAACACTCATTTTACCTGGTCAAAAACAGCTCTGTTTTCAGCACGCCGTTTAAGTGCATGTGTCTTTAAATGATAATGAGCTTTGCTCACCCCACCCCTCTGTTCTGTGGTACACCGTTTGTAACACAATAACCATAACGCGTTGTCTATTATAAACATGGGATTATGAATTATATTGAGAACGTCATACATAGAAAACATGCCATAATGTACCCTGAGTGTAAAAATAGTCGCATTCATCATGAAGCGTGCAGCAAGCGATTTGCAAAGATTAATATAAAGATTAATAAAAAGATTAATAAAACGTTACACTCACTCACTTCTTCTGGAGGTGCAGCAGGAACACGAATAGTTGGTACCGATCCTTTTTTCAGAAGCAGCTTCTTAGCAAAACCAGCTTTTTACTGACCCTCGTTTGTAAAGCAGTCTGGTGTGTGAAATGATTCGCGCAAACATGAAAGCATCGACGTTCGTCGTGGGGAATATTCCCTTCGAAAACAAACTCAGCCACTGCGTCTTCTGCGGTTCGGATTTAGGAACATCAAAATGACTGTTGTGTTGTGTTCGTTATTACACCCAAGAACAGCATAATCGCTTAGACGCCATTCTACTCCGTGCTCCAGCTATCAGCGATGAACGCGCCGGTTGGCACGTGCTATGATTGACAGCTCACTCACGAGGGGGGTCTGTGTTCAAACGCTGCTGTCAATCAACCATTGTGGGAGGGACGTCGATTTTGTGACGTCACAAAATCGAACAGCTTGATTCAGGAGAGGGGGAAACATATAAGGAGATTTGAAAAAAAAACACTGGATGGATTTGTATCATTTTATGGTGGTTGTGTACAGGCACTGCCAACACACATTTCAGTACAATCAACTTGTAAAAGTGCATGTACCATTATATGACCCCTTTAAGGAATAACTTAACTAAAGGTATACCATTTCTAGGCGTGTTCCCCGAACCATACCTTATGAAGCTGCTTAAGATAAACCTTCTCACGTGCGACGTTACCCGGCGCTGTCTGTGGCGATGGTGATGAATTGGTTAATATCGATGGCTCGAGAATCAATTATTCTCTCATGCAGGGGCTGTTTCACTGCGTTATTTGAGAAAGCGGTGTTCTTTATAAAAGAAGCACTTTAGAAATAGTTGAAATTGCATTTATTAGGATACATCTTACGTACAGTGCTCGGCAGTGATCAAAAAGGATTTAAACAGTGTTCAAGCTCTTGTAAACAGTTTCAATCTCTTCTTGTAAACTCAGAGATGTGGATTCAGACGGCAATTAAATCACCACACGACCTGTTTGTCAAAAAACAGTAGTTACTAATTTGGCCGGGATTTTTATGTGGGTTGAGTGAGAAAAAACACTGATATTATGGATTCGGGCGGCACTAAAATCACAGACTTACCCCTGTACATGTTTAAAATACCGTATGAGCCCATGACATGAGAAACAATTAGCATCCGATGCTTTCACTGGCCTTTAAAAGCGCTCTTTAATTAAATTAATAGTATAATATATAATAATATAATTTAAAATCTAACAACAATTAGTGTAATAACAATTTTATTATAACATTTATTTATAACAGTGATAAGGTAAAGCTAAGAGTGGTTCAGACCAACCTCACGAACGTATGACTTACAGAAGGTATACTTAACTAAGAACGTTTCGGGATACACGTATTAACAATAAGGTACAGCTTAAGAACGACGTAGCCTTAAGGAGGTTTCGGGAAACGCAGCCCTGCATCCTTCAAAAAGGGATCACCACAAGTGCATTGCAATATGCCGCATCGGATAATTCAAATCAATATAGTTGTTGCACTCCACAAAACGGCATAAACATCATTAATACAAATTAGGACAAAAGGTGAGCGTGTCCTTTCCATTTCCATTGACGACGCAATTAGGGGAGTTAAAATATTAATCTGTGTTTGTATGGAGGCCTCAATGGATCGCATGACCTGTTTGTCATAATCCTGCGTTCCGAGACTCCAGAGAGAAAGTCAGGCGTGCGCTGATAAAGGAAAGAACCACCGCTAATTAAAATGAAGGAGAGGAGAACAGATGGCTTCTTCACAGCTGGAAACTTCACTGTGTCTGGGACAACACAGCCTGGAATACCACAGGGATAAATATGCTGCCCCTTTTGTTTTCCTTTCTGGATGCAGTCACTTTGAGCTAATGCCCTTTGAATTTCCCTACAAACCGTGACCAACTCGGAATACTTGATCAGGCGTTTAAACGTGTCTGCGGTGCAAATGAATGAGGTGATTATGTTTTAAAAATCAGCATTCCCAAAGAAACGGCGCAAGACTGCACCGGTTACTGCTAATGAACGCCAACCATTCGTTTTCCATTCCGCATCACTTTTCCTGGGAAATTATTAGAGCGATATCTTCCTTACTGACTAATGCATGCACACATTATGCACTTGAGAGAATGGCAATAAACACTTTCAGAAAAGAAGCGTGATTTCCGTTCGCCTTGCGTGGTTGTTTTGGCTGTAGGCGTTTTTCACTCCTCTCAAAAGGCCTTTCCAACTTCATTCAACGTGACACTTTTGTTGATAAGGCACCAAAAAGTGAATTTCTCGTCGAGTTGCCCTTCTTTTTTAGCTCATGATGATTTCATCTGAATCAAAATTCAGGTCTAGTACGTTAGAGTGTTTTCTGTATCAGGCTTCTTTACTTCCAACAGTTTTGCAGGTGAGTAATGCTGTGCTGGTCTCATAGCCATGGTTTAATTACATGCTGGTCTAAAGGTCTGTTCACACCAAGCATGAATATTTGTAATTTTTTAATATGAATAGAAAAAAAGGTTTCCCATGGGCCTGTTCACACAGATGCTGAAAAAATGGGAATTATCCAAAGTTTAATCCATTAATTAATGTCCAAATAATTGTACTTGTATGTAGTTCCACAGGGTTTGTGCTTTTGGATCTGTGCATATGATTCAAATCACACAAAACATAAAAAAAAACAATCAAAATAATTAAACACTAACCCAAAAAAATATATTGTATTTATTTACCAGCATGTGTTGACCATTAACCAACTTTGAACATGAGAATGTGTCGTTACATTTTTTGAAATATTTTTTTAAAATCTCAGGGTTTGACTGGCAAAAATATTTGGGAAGCCCTAATTTAGGCTTATGAAAAACATTTTTGCCCAAACTTAATCACTTTAGTACCATCCGATTGAAACAATCAGTCCTTTGAAGGCAAATTTACAGAGCCCATGTGCAGTTTATTAACAAAAACAAAATACACAATAAACAAAGATATGAACCATGCTTGGTTACACAAACATAGTTAGACAAGAGGCAAGTAACATGAGGGCTATATATACACAAATATATGCACAAACACTAATGACTTAACAAGACACACCTGAACACAATGAACCAATAAGAGCGGGACACATGAGCCAAGGGAACCAATCAGAACTTGACACGTGAGACTAGGGAAGCATATGTCACATGACTAACCACGACCATGACAATGGGAATACTTTATAATTAAATTACTTAAATCTGTATTGCAAATTAGATTTTTGATCTTTTTTATGTGTGTGAATTCCTCACTCAAATGCAGCAACAGATCCCATCAGATAAACAGTTGTTTATTATTGGATAGCACTTGCTCATTAGCGTTTCTGCCAGACAGCTACACAAACAAAATAAATGAGCTATATCATTTCAGAACAATCCTCTTCTCCTCAGCCCGCTGGTTTTAATAGCTTCATATACAGTATATGAAGATGTCCCTGAGGGACCTTCCAGAACCATCTGCTCTCGCTCCGCTCTTCGCTAAGAGAAGGTCAGACGCTGACAGCGAGGAAGCCGCTTGCCAACAGAGGCCAAGTGAGAACAGCATCTGACAACACTTGAAAGCCCTTATTGTCTTGGGTTTTCCCTTCAGTCCGGGCTTCAGGAATAGCCTTGCTTTTTCTCAGGTTGCGTCAGATTCAGATTTCAACAGCTAGCTATGGAGAAAAATGTGGAATTCTTTCTTTATGTTTTTAATTCACACATGATGATATAACAGCGTGCTTTTAAGTGTTCACACAAAGAGCTAGAGGGTAAATCATATCATTTAATCAGTGAGGCTGCGTGGATTATTTGAACATCGCCACCTGATGTAATGTTGATTGATATTACGGATTTACCAGTCTCCTAATGACTTCATATAGAACATATGCCTGTTATAGTTGAGATTATCTGCCATTTTTGACAATTAGTGCGAGCAGTGTGAATTAGTTTTCTTTTTAATTGTAATTTTATTTGAGTTTTAGTAATGCAACTAGCTGAAATAAAAGTTTAAATGTTTTTTTTTTTGTTATTTTATATATTTATAGTATTTTTTTAATTTTCTGTTTTCTGTTTAATTGTCATTTTAGTTAATTGAATAATTATGTTGTGTGTTTTTATTGTTTTTATTTAGTCTATTTAGTTGTTAATTTTTATTTAATTTTTAGTTTTTGTATTTTAGTACTTCGAATTAAACTAAACGAAATGTTGCATTGGCAAATGGCTGAAATACAATAGGTTTTATATTATATTTATATATATTTATAATACGTTTTTTTTTATGTGTTGTTTTATTCCAGTTAACATTTTCAATGTAATTTTAGTTCAAGTTTTAGTAATTTTGTTCTCACTTTTATATTTTTTTTTAATTTAGATTGTATTAATTTTATTTCATTTTTAGTAATGCAACTACACTGTAAATATATATATATATATATATATATATATATATATATATATATATATATATATATATATATATATATATATATATATTATTGGTTTAACTTAAAAAAAGTTACCTGTTTGCCTTAAAATATTGAGTTCTTTGCAGTATATTGAGTTAATCAACACAAACTCAAAATATAATGTTATCTGAACTACATTAATTATCTAAGTTGATTTGACAAACTGTGATAAATCATGAAAAAACTATTTTTTTTTGTGATAACAATTGTGATAACAAATCATGAAAATGTTTTTTTGCAGTGTAGCTGAAATAAAAGTTTCAGGGTTTTTATATATTTTAATTAATGATTAATTTCGATTAATGTTAGTTACTTTTCTAAGTGATCTGAAATATGATTTTTACATGATAACACAGGCAAATCCCACAGACTTGCATTGAAAGTGGGACATGATGACCCATATATCTAGAGACCAGAATATCAATAAGACTTGACGGTGGGATTTTTGACTTTCTGAACAGCCACCCACTCTAAAATCCGCTCACAACACGCTAGCATTGTGGCGGGGAGTTTTGCACGAGCACATTTTCTTCAGAACATGCAAAAACTGCGTCTGATTACAGAAAACATCAACGTTTTAGCACCAGCCTATTGTTCAAACTGTATTCATGCAGTTCACATGTAATCACACTTCTCAAAAGATTTCCTGCTGAAGAAAAGAAACGGTTATTAGCTTTCCCTGGAAACGCTTCGCTGGCCAGAGATGCTCTTTCATAGGACAGATCCATTTTGATCAAGCATCTTCTTATCTTCAACAGCATGTGTTCTGCCGTGGGCATCTCTTTAATACTGGAAAATGAATCGCATTTCCTAAGTGCGGCAAAGGTGTGATTTATAACAGCGTTTCCCCTTCCTTCTAGGTTAACCGTGTTTCATTGTTGGGTTACGAGGTTAACATTATAATAAGTTGTTTGATTCTTATCAAAGCCGCAGCTAATGAGCTGGTTTCATCGTCATATGGCAAGTGATATCAAACGCCTTCTTTGAAGTCCACTGACTTCATTAAGAATAAAAATCGAGAGGGGAACGCTTCGGCCAGAACTGCTGAATGCTAAGCAGAGACTGTAGGTGTTTTCCTCCTGGGAATAAGGAACAAATCTATGAACATTTCCCGTGGACGTGTTTCCTCGGCTATATAGGCCTTGGGTTGATCATTTTGGTGTTGGCAACATTGTAGTTTAACTTTGCTCTGTTAAAACGATTTTTATACTTAATCCAGAGTTCTAATGGTCATGGAGAATTTCAGGGAATGTTAAAACAAAACAAAAAAAAGTATTATTTCTCTAGTATTTACATATCAATATACACTACTGTGCAAAAGTTTGGAGACTGTAAGATGTTTTTGAAAGAAGTCACTTCTGCTCACCAAGGCTGCATTTATTTGATTAAAAATAAAGTAAAAACAATAATGTTGTAAAATATTACTACAATTTAAAATAACTGTTTTCTAAGCGAATATACATGTATAGTAAAATATAATTTATTCATGTGATCAAATCATTACTCCAGTCTTCAGTGTCACATGATGTTGAAAACAGCTTCGTATTTTTGTGGAAACCGTGATTTTGTTTTTCAGTATTTTTTGATGAATAGAAATTTTTAATGCATTCTTTTTTGGATAAAAGTATTAGTTCTTTTCAAATCATCTTACTGTCTTCAGACTTATGATCAGTGGTGTATATTTACTAGAATATAGTTTTTTTCTAGTTATAATTCATTGGCTAGATATTGCTGGTGGCGGGGAGTTTGTGTTTAGAAAAACCTGTTCACAATTCATAGTGATGTCTGATTTGTGAATCCATGGTTGCTCTTTATTTTACAGTAAGTGTACTTACAGTGTACTTACCTAGGAAAAGACTGGGTAATATAAGGTAACTATAGGGTTAAGGTTGGGTTTAGTGGTAGGATCAGGGTTAGTGAGTTATTACCAGTTATTGTAATTACTATGAGAACATAATATGTGACCCTGGACCACAAAACCAGTAACATGGGTAAATTCTTTAAAATTGAGATTTATGCATCATCTGAAGGTTGAATAAATAAGCTTTCCATTGATGTATGGTTTGTTATGATAGGATAATATTTGGCTGAGATACAACTATTGAACATCTGGAATCTGAGGGTGCAAAAAAAAAAAAAAAAAAAAATTAAACATTGAGAAAATCGTCTTTAAAGTTGTCCATTTATGTTCACGATTGTGCTGCATTCACTCACAAAAATAAATGTTTTATATATTTACGGTAGGAAATTTTCTAAACATCTTCATGGAACACGATCTTTACTTAATATCCTAATGATTTTTGGCATAAAAGAAAAATCGATAATTTTGACCCATACAATGTATTGTTGGCTATTGCCACAAATATAGCCGTGCGATTTGTGACTAGTTTTGTGATCCAGAGTCACATATTTATATGCGGTACAGGACTGTAAAATAAAGTGCTACCGAATCCATTATTTTAAATGAATCAGAATGATTCAATCAGTCTGAATTAAACTGCTTTTTCAAACTCTTTCACCGTTTTTGGTGCACCTTGACTAACATTTATAAGATGCCATGTAGACTGTCTTCTTTAAAGTTATGTTAGATGGTGAGCGGGAGGTATGTGAAGGATAAAGCGAAAGGTCAGGCGCTGGAGGAGAGTCTGTGCCCAAAGCAAGGTCAGTCCAGAGGTGGGAAGTCAGACTGCTGTTGGGAAAGAGGTGGTCAGGCAATGTTTCTCCATGCATCACCTCATGCATGTCCCTAAAGTAGAGGTCAGCAGCCTTTTTCACCTGACGCGCCCTTTTTTATCTCCTGGCTCAATATTAAAGACCATGTATGCTGGGTTAATATTATTATCTGTGAGATGCAACATCATGGTATTATTCTGAGAGATCTTTCTTGCTTTTGTGCTATCGAATCCTCTTCTCTTACTGTCTAAGGCTGCCGACCCGTGTCCTAAAGGAAAGATTTATGAAAACACTGACTGAGTGCAACAAAGAACAGAAGTGCGTTTCATTCCTCTTCATATATTGAAATGACATGAATCCGTATATCATAAAAAAACTAATTAGCACTAAATGTTGGGACACTGAAGACCTGGGATTTGATTATGAGGTCACATGAACATTAGATGACTATATTTCTAGACCAGATTTGGTGCTTGTCCTCCATTTCTGATGACAAGATGATATTTTAGGTTGAGTGTATATAAGCAGCCGTTTACTTTTTGCTATTAATTATGCCAATGTTATATTTAAGAGTTAACATGGCTGACTTTACTGCGACTGACTTTAGGTTGAAATAGTCATGACTGATGATTTATTTGACAGCTGCATTATAAAATAATACAAACAAAGATTTTTTAACGATCATGAATGAGAAGCTATCCGCGTCGTGATATTCCGTGAACAAATCACTCCATCGAGTGAAGTCGAGCCCACGGGGCGCTATCTAACAGGACCGTTCCTCATTTATGACAGCGCGGCATGGCTTCATTTCATCCTGCTCTTTTAATGTGCCGAAAGACGCATCGCTCCCCTCAGCATCACATCAGTGCGGAGACGTTGTCGTTGTGTAAGTGACACTCAGATGAAACATTAGAGAGATCAGCATGCAGCTTTCAGCTTCTCTTCTGTCGTAGAGTGATGATTTAACGATGCATATCAACAGGACGTCTTCGATACTTGTTAGTAAACCATCGAGTCGTTGACTAAATGATGTGTTCTTTGTAGTTACTGTTACATGCTTCACCTGGAACCACTCAAAGCATGCTCGTCTGTCAGTGCAACACATCTCCTTAATCTCTCTTAATATCCTTTACCCTAGACTGCAATGATGGAGTGCAAAACTTCTCAGATGTTAGAGTTTCTGTGCTTTACCAAGATGCAAAGTCTGCAATGACAAGTCAGAAGTCTCATTATGAACTCATCAACATTTCTCATCAAACTTTTCAAAATGATCTGAGCAGCTTTAAAAATAAAGGTTCACCGCGATGCCATAGAAGAACCATTTTTTGGTTCCTCAAAGAACCTTTCAGTGATCAGTTCTTAAAGTGCCCCTATTATGCTATTTTAAAAGTCAAAAGTTTTTTTTAGGTCTCTTACAACAGGTTTACATGCATCCAAGGTTAAAAAAACTATTTTCTCATAATATACATTGCACATCACCTCATTTCTCAAAGAGACTTAGGCTACGTTTACACGTGGCAGGCTATTTTCATAAACGGACATTTCACCCCACTCCGTTTTCAAAAATAACATTGTGCACACCTGTCAGTTTTCAGAAAAGTGTTTGTTTACACGAACCCGTGTATATGCCGTCAAGAGCAGTGTAACGAGAAGCTCAAGCCGACGTTAGCCAATCAAAATCCCGAAAATAGTCACATACTGTGACGTCGGCTCCCTAATACTCTGTTTTTCTCAGTTTACGTGCAAACGAAGTTTTCCAAATCTCCACTCTGGCCGGAGTTTTTAGAAAGAATCGTTTCAGACGCGAATTCTCCGTTTGCGTATAAACGAAGGGCACAAACGAAGGGAAATGTCTCCGTTTTTCAAAATAACCATGTACGTGTAAACGGGGCCTAAAAACGGATTGTTTGAATATTCAGTCTCTAAACCTCTCCTTTCCGTGAGCTGCTCTGCTCTGATTGGTTAGACGGCTCAGTCTGTTGTGATTGGTCGACCGCTTAGAGCACGTGTCAGTAAACTAAATATTTCTCCAATGTCTTCATTTTTACAAGCACATTGTTCGAATTACTAGAC
Source organism: Scardinius erythrophthalmus (assembly GCF_964197995.2). Lineage (NCBI taxonomy): Eukaryota > Metazoa > Chordata > Actinopteri > Cypriniformes > Leuciscidae > Scardinius > Scardinius erythrophthalmus. The sequence continues at coordinate 3,462,284 of NC_138223.1, read as the reverse complement.
CTACAACATTTACCAAATGTACAGTATTTAACAGAACAATACTGTATCCCAGAATGAACCAGGATATTAGAATATTATTTATATTATTCATTATTATTTATTTTTGCTAACACTTTACTAAAAGGTTAATTATTTTTAACATTATTATGCATTATGTCTCTGTTGGCCCAGTGACTGGTTTACACACATTATCTGTAAGTATGCTAGTTATTCCATTGCAAACGGCAACATGAGGGTTAGTTCTAGTATTCCCAGTGTCCAACATATGGCATCCCGTATCCCGGCATAACCTGAGCAACAAAATAACCATGTACGTGTAAACGGGGCCTAAAAACGGATTGTTCGAATATTCAGTCTCTAAACCTCTCCTTTCCGTGAGCTGCTCTGCTCTGATTGGTTAGACGGCTCAGTCTGTTGTGATTGGTCGACCGCTTAGAGCACGTGTCAGATACAAAACATCTATGACCATATCTGGATTTCAGTTCTGGATCTTCCTCAGCACTTGATACACAGTGATACGAACAGTAATGATGGCATCAGTTTTTTCCGTATCAATTCCAGCGCGATTCCTCATCCTTTGGGAAGTGCATCAAAGTGGATTTGCAGAGCTAGACAAGCATCTTCTGGAACACAAACCAAACTCTTCCAGTCTCAGCTACAAATACTGTGTTTGAGGGCGGGGCAAAGAAGACATTAGGCTTGTTCGACTTGAACCGGCGCTGCACAGACCGATCGGTTTATGACATCAAAGTACCGCCAGAGCAATTCAAAAGCATAAGGACTACTTTCTATTCGCTCTCGCGGTACTTTGATGTCATTCACTGATCGGTCTGTGCAGCGCCGGTTCAAGTCGAACAAGCCTGATGTTCACGGGCAGCCAATGAAGACTGTAGGCGGGCATTATGCAAATGTGTTACATATAACAGAAATTGCTGATGACTGTCAGTGCAGTTCATTATCGATTCTTTCTTTTAAGAGACCATATGTCGTGCACTATAAATCTTTAAAACTTTGCAGACCTTTTACATTCACAAACAGCTGTATTACACACTACATGGAAGATAATATACGAAAAAGCATGCACTTAAAAAGCATATACAGTATACAAGCTCTTAGACTTTCATTTCATGCAACCACACACATTTGAGTGTCTCACAAGTTTCTTTTTTATTTTTCCTCTACTATTCTCATCCACCATGTAGACTGACACAAACATATTAATGCATGACGGGGATTGGGGGAATTAGGAAGATAACAGCAACAACTTTTGGAGCCTTTCATGTAAAAACTTTATAAACAGCGTCTTGTCACTTTCTCATAAATTATGCAGTCTATACTGCTGCGTGCTTGTCAAAGTAATCGTCACAGTGCAGTTGGTGTTTAAGACATGTTTTTTAGCCTTTCATGTAGAATATTACACAATGATAAATTTCCCAAAGTAAACTAATTACCATCCAATGCCAAAATTAAAACAATATATATATTCCCCACCAAACTCTGTTGTAAAATTGCATGCTGCCCCTTGCTTGTCCAGCTGACAACCTTGTGAATTATTTCTAACCTTATCAAGATTGAAAACAGGATCTACCAGGAGGCTTTAGTGACGGATGAAGACAAGCACGGGTTAAAAGCTGTCTGTCAGACTGACTGTAAGCCGAGCTACATGGAGTCATATCTGAATGAGATGTCGTAAGACAAAACTGCACAACACCCACAACAACAACGACTGAAGACTCTTTGTTCTGGGTTTGTTTTTTAGTGTAGTTTTTTCTGTCTGGAATGTGCAACATCTCAATATTGTTGCATTATGTTCATATGCCATTGGCCTTCTGTTTATATATATATATATATATATATAATAACTGACAGATCACCTTAAACTAAATATTTCTCCAATGTCTTCATTTTTACAAGCACATTGTTCGAATTACTAGACCTACAACATTTACCAAATGTACAGTATTTAACAGAACAATACTGTATCCCAGAATGAACCAGGATATCAGAATATTATTTATATTATTCATAATTATTTATTTTTGCTAACACTTTACTAAAAGGTTAATTATTTTTAACATTATTATGCATTATGTCTCTGTTGGCCCAGTGACTGGTTTACACACATTATCCGTAAGTATGCTAGTTATTCCATTGCAAACGGCAACATGAGGGTTAGTTCTAGTATTCCCAGTGTCCAACATATGGCATCCCGTATCCCGGAATAACCTGAGCAACTTCTGCATTCCGTCCTGAGCTCCTTTACACGCACCACTAGGCAACACTGCCAGTCCTGATCTCCAGTTTATCTGACCTTTGTTTGCGTGTGTGTTTACAGACCATTGCCTTTATGGGTGGTGTTAATTTTAGCTCACCGTTCTGAGAAGCCTTCAGGTAGCCAAGGACAAACCTGAGCACTCAAAGCGATCTGCACATAATGTTCCCCGACGTCAAGACGTGAGTAAATTATATATTATATTATTAATTATAAATTATATATAGCATGTCAACACACAGACTTTGATACCCTTATTCTTCATCACTGGACTCACAACGTCATTTACAGGGTCATTGTTGTAAACTAAAATTAACACTAATATTAAAAACATTTTGTAGAAGTTGGCATGAAACTGAAGTCTTTTCTTCGCTATTGTGACGTATATTTGAGTGAAACGGCTTTTGGAACAAGAACAAATGTGGGCGGGGCTTAATTTGGTCTGTGGGGAATTGATTGAATGGTTGTGGTTTGCTATTGGTGGATCTCAAGTGAGTGACAGGTTGCCACTGGTAACACTGGTCACATATGAGATCTCCTTAAAGGGATACTTCACCTCTGGAAAGATGAATGTGTATTTAAATTGGGTCATTTATGTAGTAGAAATGTGAAATTATTTTTTAAGTTGGTGCCTTCTAGTCTGAGAAAAGCCAGAAAATGTATTTTTGGCTCATGTGGATGAAAGACAACAACTCCCAGAATGCACTTGCTTTGCTGCCCTACGAGGACACGCCCAAGCCACGCCTACCGGTTACAGAGGGCAGCTACTAGTAGCTACGAAACTGAAAAGACGCCGTTTTATCGTGAGTCTCTGTGACGAGTCTGCCCGGGATTTCGAGATCGCCCCAAAATGTCAAGTCAAGTCAAGTCATCTTCATTTATATAGCGCTTTTAACAACGTAGATTGTTTCAAAGCAGCTTCACAGAGATAAGCGTATAATTTAAGGTAACAGATATTGTTTTGGCTTTATAGCAGAGTTAAGTTATTTTCCATCTAAAGTTAGTTTTGATTGATTTGCTTCCGTCGCAACGATAATTTGTTATTAAATTAGGGGCCGCTAAGACGACACCATTCCCTCTACACAGACTTTAAACGCGAACCTGTGAGAAACGCTGATGGCGTTCACATGCGCATTTAGAATAGGTTCTATAGTTATGTGCGTTTGAAAATACGCAGGTTTGGAATTCCCTACAAGCCAAGCCTAAACAAGTACTGGTGTTTCCTTATAAATTTTGATAAAGAATTTTATTTTATTTTGTTGCTTTGGGGTAGGAACGCGAAACGAAATTTTCCCGACAACGCCTTATCTGTATAGTGGTAGTGGGATCCTCCATAGGGAGAGACTAGTTGGCACTTCAGCACTGCGTTGTCATCGGTCCAGGCGAAGATCCTTCGTCAGGCTGTAGTTTCTAGCCTCTGGCCAAAAAATCCTCCGATGATGCAAAATGACGATTTTTTTTTGCGTCATCGGACAAAAAATACATAAATCTCTTGTCTCAGGGGGATATGAGGGAGGGAAGCACGGTAAATCCAAAATACTACGGGTTTTCTACTGATACAAAGCTTAATGCTAAATGCTGAAGTATCCCTTTAATGTCTCAGTTGTGTCTTCTACACAGCAAGGAGAGAAAATGGAGATGTTCTCTGAAATCTGAGAAAAAGACCCCAGTAATCTCATATGTCTCAGTTTCATACGAGATCTCAACAATGCGCTCGGATTTTCCAAAATACCAAAGTCATTTTTCATCAAATTCTCCCAAGAGTAGATTTTCCCAAGTATTTATTTATATTTCTCCTAATACAGTAGGAGAAACATCATAGACAAAATAACTATGAGCTATGGAAACATCTGAACAATATATGAACAATTAAAATATCTTTTCATCTGTCTTGATCATAAGGTGAAACTATTCTGAACATTTACAAAAGGCCTCGTTGTACTGATAAAGCTTTTTCAATCATGTCGCACGTCTCATTCAAGGTGAGATATTCACACCATGAATTTGTGCTTTATCTGCCGAAACAATGTTTTAACAGCTGTTGTGTATTATAGTGTGTTATAAGACATCTGTTTCATTCTCTAGTTCTTCCAAGTGTGAACTTTCACAGCCGTGTCTGTGAGAATTAAACGTTTCATCCTCTTTATTTATGGTCACGTCTTATTTAAACCCAGAATGCTACATTAAGTGTTCAAAAACCTGTGAAAGAGAAAAGAAAGGATCTGACAAATAAGTATTTGTTTTCCAAAACAGAATTGTGCTGTTTCACATGCTGTGACATTTTCCCTGGCAGTGTTTGATATGAACGTCAACACCGGTCTTATCGCACGCTTCCTTGACAATCCATATTTGCACTGTACGTTACAGTATAAGCTCATTTTCCAGTAGAGTTACTTTGAATTTAACATGTTGCAAGCTAAAAATGTGATTTTAGCACTACGGCACCTTTATAAGACATTTTTAGTTTGATTTAATGATATTTTTCAGTATTAAATAATCATTTTGTATTGCTCTTGATTAGGTTTTTTTTTTTGTTTTTCATTGAGCTCATCACATCTTGTCTTTTGAACATGCCCTAATATATGCAGCTCACTAGGACTTTATGAACTTCAGAGAAACGTGTATCTGTAATTACAAAAAGTCAAGCAGCTCTGCTTTCCATTGCCAGAGATTGTTGAACCACTACAATTTTCTTATTTTATATCATGATATTTTTAATTTTATATTCTTTCACTATAATATTTTTGAATGATACAATAAGCTACAATTTGTTAACATTAGTTAATGAAGTCAGTATCATGAACTAATGATACCAATAAAACAAATACTTTTACAGCATTTACAAATCTAGGTAACATTTTTATTTCTATACAAATTCTACCATTTCAAGGTGTGTAAATTAACACTAGTTGCTGTATTATACAGACATTTTTTTTTATCACATTTGCTTGACTCATTTTATTCAGTCCACCAAAACATTATTACACAAATTGAATTAAATAGAAAAACAGCCAAATGGATGAGAGATTCCATTTTTTCCATTTCGATAACTAAACACCACTCCATGCTGAATTAAAATGCTTCCTAGGTAGGGAGCTTGCAAGGTTTTGGACAGAGCTTATGAACTTCAGAGAAACATGTGTCCATAATTGCATGAGTCATTGAAATATATGAGCAAAGGTCAGTGAAGAATATATATAATTCATTATGGTGCATGCACACCAAGTATGGATTTTCATGTGTATATATATATATGAAGAGTTCAGATGCAAAAGCCTCTTAGTGCCATCTGAAATTTTCTTCTAGAATGATCATTTTTATAAAGCTTGTATATTTAAATTCAGTAATTTCACTTAAATGACAATAGGTAATTTGCATTGCCATTTAAGTGAAATTATTTAACTTAAATATACGAGCTTGATAAATAATGATCATATATATATATATATATATATATATATATATATTATTATTATTATTATTATTATTATTATTATTATTATTATTATTTTTATTTTTTTATTTTTATTTATTTTTTTATGACACTGCAACATTGCTCACATGCTCTTTTGACCCTGCAGGAAAAAATGACTTGAATTAGCCAAAGATGTTTTGTTGAACTGTTTCGACTAGCTGGTTTCCCAGCCTGACCAATTGACGAGTACCTAAAACCATCAAAACCCATTAAGCTGACCAGTTTAACCACTGTGAGCCAGTTTAAGCTGTTTATTTCCCCCATCAGGATGAACGAGCTCTGCTGTTTATGACTGCCACGTCATTATCATCTGTCTTGTCAGCATGTCGGTCTGTTGACTGAGCTGCATGAAGAGACCATCGCTGGTTATTTCTTCTCAAGGTGGAACGGCTCACGTCAACACGCTTTGAAGAATCAGCCTTGGCTAGTTGGCATCATCATCATCATGTTCTCTCGCCTTCGGTGATTTGGTTCAAGTGTTTTGTCCTTTTAATTGGCAGTGTGTGTAAGCATTATCAGAAATATAGACAGAGATGCTGAAGTCCTCGTACGTTGTTAGTTTTCTTTTCTCTGAGGAGCGTAGTGTTGTTCCGTCGTGTTTATTGTTCCTCTGAGAGGACTCGCTTCTAGAGACTTCTCTCTTTTAATTGGATTGGATTCTGTATTGGCCTCATTATTTCGGCTAATTAAGATTTAGCTCTGTGGCATCTTTTGTCGCCATGGTGTAAGTGATCCACATTGATTTTATTCGCTCATCTCTATTCAGATTGTTTTTTGCTGAGGAACAAAATCCCAAACCGGCTTCTAAAATTCTGATAGATTAAAATTAATGAGATTTTCTTTGAGAAAATGTAAATCATGTAAATATATGCATTGTATTCACACCCACTGTCACATAAGCATCACAAAAATATGATAACACAATATCATA